>NC_084744.1:13130990-13405990 GCF_033978785.1 Entelurus aequoreus | reverse complement strand
AACTCAGGACCTTAACACTGCGAGGCACAAACGCTCACCACTGCGTCGACCTGTTACCAATACAAGTATCTGCACAATGCCTGTGTTTCCGAGACATGTGAGCGGTACATGAGGATTTTAACTTGAACGTATTTGTACAACCTTTCACTGGACAACTCACAACATGTTCATTCAAGCAAGCTATTAAAAATGAGCCTTAAAACGCTCCGTATCTGTTAAATAGCTGTTTGCAACCAGTTCTAACACACTTAAACACACAGCGTGGTTCATTTCGATGCAGTTTGCAATAAAGCACAATGATATAACCCCTCAATGTCTGAAACCAATTGCCACAAAAACACATGTTGTTGACCAAAAGTTAACTAGGCTAATGCTTTAACACAAACCCCTAAAATAATTAAAATATGCTGTTAATTTAAATATACAATCTGCAAAATCTTTTATTAACACAGAATAATACCGTCAATTTTAAAATATTTGCAAATGCATTGTACAGTTTTTCATTATTTTCACAGTAAAGTCATGTGGTTTCTATGTATTATAACCATAGTAATTAAGGTTATCTACAGCTCCTTGCTTTGCAGGAATCCACTGCAATCACTACTCTGATAAACTATTTTAGATTTTTCGGTGTAGGCGCGGATTCTATTCAGAATGGATTTTTTAAAATAATATTTAGAACAAAAATTATATTAAAACCTTTTCAAAACAGCTGTTGCAGGTTACAAAAGCTCCTCTTGGCTGCTTATGACTACGCGCTGCAAGTTAGCAGGGAGATGGCCTAAAAAAATAAAAATAAAAATCAATACTTGAAAATTATAAATCGAGTCAGACTCAGATGACATTCTTAAAAGCTGCGATTATAATGTGAGTTGATTGTTTTCCAGCACTTCTGGTTATTATTATTATTTAAAAAAAATACAAATTTCTATTGTAACATTTTTATTCGTTGATTTTATTCAATTTCATTTTTCTGTATCACAAGCTTTTAGTCGGTCAACAAAAATAAATTGGATAAGGATTAAAAAAATTATCTCAAGCAAATTGATTAAAATGGATTCACTTTAAAACTTTTCTGTCACAGACTAAAAGACATTGTTAAAGTTATTCACTGTTGAAAGTTGAGCAATTTTGTTTTCTTTTTTGTATTCTTTGATGTTAATAAGGACATAATGTTATGCAGAGGTGTACTTGTAACAACTTTATAGACGGATGGTGCTATTTATAGTCGTGATGGAGAGTA
Source organism: Entelurus aequoreus (assembly GCF_033978785.1). NCBI lineage: Eukaryota > Metazoa > Chordata > Actinopteri > Syngnathiformes > Syngnathidae > Entelurus > Entelurus aequoreus. Next base: position 13,404,747 of record NC_084744.1, on the reverse strand, counting down.
ACTGCCGATCAAACCTCGTTTGATACATGTGGCACTACATTTGACCACTAGAGGGTGCCAACGCTACACCTCAGGTTTAATTGTGATAAGTGAGTGAGTGCAATGTTTGGTGTGTAATTTATTTAAGTGTAAACATTTCTAGTTAATTGTGTGAATATATTAACCCCAGACCTTCTATTTTATTACAATGGACGTTATATTTTTGTTCTGTTCATTTTATGTTTATATTTTCAGTCTTACAAACCTAAATGAAGGTAGAAGTGTAAATAAATACAACTAAGGAAGGAAAATAATTTAAAAGAAGGAACATCATTCCGCAACAAAACTTCTAGAGCTTCCATTTCTTTATGCTTTTTACTGTTGCTATTTAACAATTGCTTGCCACAGTTTTTACAGTATACAAATGCCCCCCAAAAAAAGCAGAGTGCATGCAGTAAACATATTGTATGTGTTTTAATGATGTGAGGTAAATTAATGGACATTCTATAGTATGTATGTACAAAAAAATGAAAATAAAATTTTGTAGCTTTGTGAAAAGGTGTCCCTCAAAACACTGCACTGTAGATCTACATAATGGTGGACCATAAAATAACCTTTAATGACCAGTCCCATCCCCTGCTACATACATACACACATACAGTACAAGGTTGCATCATCTGCATTACCTCATTGTGTACACTTTCATCTTTACACTGCTGTCGTCTGTGCTTCAGAAAGAAAACCCCCTGAGCACCGAAGCATGCAGTCAGTCGTCTTTTGTCAGTGATGGCGGCCGTCGGCTGCACTACTAACGAGCGCATGTGTTCATGGGGTCAACATGGCTGACATCATTGCTCGCAGATAAAGTGGCGGTTTTAATTCCACATCCTGCCTCATCCATCACTTTTACAACACCAGGAAGCTGGGGTTGCGCCCGACAAGGAATGTTTACCTTTGACCTCAATAGAAGGAGGCTAGAAGGGGAAGAGATGCCAGACATTTTAAAACACATTATGACTCCATTTTCTTCTTCATTGAAGTGAAATATACATGGGGGGTATAACATTTCACAAGCAGGCATTTTAATAAAGTTATCTGTCGAAAGGAACATATACAATTAGAAAATATTTTATTATATATATACACGTATATATATATATATATTTTTTAAATTTTTTAATTTTTTATTATATATTTTCATATTTATTGAGTAATATACGATAAATAAATACGTGTTTATTATTATTATGATTATAACATTATTTTTAAATAATTGTTTAAAACTAATAATATTACTATTTTAATAGTAACTCTATTAATCTGTAATTTAACAATAACTTTAATAATAGTATTAACAACTGTAATTATTTCATAATAACTGTAGTTTTAATAGTATTAATAACTAAGTTAATATCAATAACTGTATTATTAATACTTTTATTTCATATCAATAATGATAATAATAATTATACTAGTAAAAATGATAATAATAATAATAATAATAATAATTTGGTGTTGTTTCTAGGAATTAGAAGCTCAGAACAACTCATGATCCAATTCGATTACGATTCTTGGGGCGAGGATTCTATTCAGAATAGATTTTTTTTAAATAATATTTTTAACAAAAATTTTATTAAAACCTTTTCAAAACAGCTGTCGCAGGTTACAAAAGCTCCTCTTGGCTTCTTATGAAAACACGCTACAAGTTAGCAGGGAGATGGCCTAAAAATGTCTTCCTATAAATCGATTCATAATAAAAATATGATAAAAATCAATACTTGAAAATGATAAATCGAGTCAGACTCAGATGACATTCTTAAAAATTGATAAAGGAGGGAGAAAGAGGAGCGGACTATATTACTCTTTTACATTGTTATGGTAAAAATAGGTTAGGCTTTAGCTGTGTGCCGTGTTTTGTGATGTGTGTGTATTTGTATAAGTATGATTGTGTACACTTGCATGTATGAATATAGGTTTCTAACCTATATTAATTGATTTTTTTTTAAAGTTAATTGAAATTATGAAAGGATGTAACACAAATAGTAATACTTGTGATTAATCGTAATTTATTAAAATACAAAAGTGCGAATTATCTGATTTTATAAAGTAATCTCATTAATACACTATAAATCTCATTAATAAGGAATTCATTTTAACTTTACAATCTGTCGAGGGTCAATAAGAAACAAGCAGCGGGCTGCAATTTGGACACCTCGGTTATTCATTTCATTTTTTCATTTATTTATTTATTTCAGGCAATGACATACAAAAATAATAATAATATTTTTTTTTAAAAGTACAAAGTTGACAACACATAATAATATAAATTAATATAGTGCAAAAGGTAATGTATAGTATGTAAAGCATGATTGTCCAGTTTTGCCTGAAAGGGCAAATCGGTTATTAATGTTATGGTTAGATTATATTACATTGTCTCTTAGGGAATATCTTTTTCGACACTGGAATGTTTTGGGGGCATACATGAGACCCTATAGTAGTTTTGGCTTCTATATTTAGGGCATTTTGCACTTTTGACTTCATTTTGCGGAATAAGAAAAATTTAATAAAACTAGTAAAAAAAAACCTACTTATTTTGTTGACCCTGTTACATTGCCTTATATTGTTGCATTGTTAAATTCTATCCATCCATCCATTTTTCTACCATTTCGGGGGTCGCTGGGGGTGCTGTAGCCTATTGTTCACAAATAAATTGTTGTTTTGTTTACTTTTGCTGTTTGTATAATTTTGACTGTAATCATAATCAACCAATTAAAGGCAAAAAGTAGCGTAAGTATCAGCAATACTGTTCTTGATATCAAAATGTGCCTATCACCGGTAGGTGAAATGTGATAGGGAAAAAATTGCTTCGATGCTATTTACTGTGAATTAAACACAGATGGTGTGTGTCATTGTCGGTATCAAACATTTTACAAGTGTCCACATGTGCTTCACAGCGAGTCCACAGGAGGACTACAACCATCCATTGTGTTCCAAGAAGCAAGAAGATGGTTGTTGCTGAGACCGTGCAGCTTTGCAGCACATGTGCCTCGATGTTTGTGCCATTGTGTTACTGCAGACAAGACAGGAAGGAAGTGTGCTCCATTGCCACACACTCACACACACTCACACACACACCCATTGTCTTGCCAGCTGTTGTTACAATTGTGTTGCACCGCCACCACCGCCACCACCACCACGTCCTGTGCTTCATTTTCCCTCTTGTCGTCATTCATGTGAGCTCACGTCTGTGCAAAACAATCCGGGATATATTGTGCATTTCACACAAGGCCGTTTATACGCGCCGCAATCAGCGGGGTGTCCTTCAGCATGGGGGAGGGGGAGGAGGTGGAGGAAGGGCTGCAGCTTCGGGGGTGACATCAGCTGCCTCTGACGCCAGCACTGCACTTGGACTCCAAGACATGATGATTAACAGCCCTTTCCTTCCCTGTGATGTGCATTTTCTTTCTGCATGCATCTACAGGCACCGACGACACAGGCACTGGCCACAATACGACTGTCTGTATAGACCAGGGGTCACCAACGCGGTGCCCGCGGGCACCAGGTAGCCCGTAAGGACCAGATGAGTAGCCCGCTGGCTTGTTCTAAAAAATAGCTCAAATAGCAGCACTTACCAGTGAGCTGCCTCTATTTTTTATTTTTTTATTTATTTACTAGCAAGCTGGTCTCGCTTTGCTCGACATTTTTAATTCTAAGAGAGACAAAACTCAAATAGAATTTGAAAATCCAAGAAAATATTTTAAAGACTTGGTCTTCACTTGTTTAAATAAATTCATTAATTTTTTTACTTTGCTTCTTATAACTTTCAGAAAGACAATTTTAGAGAAAAAATACAACCTTAAAAATGATTTTAGGATTTTTAAACACATATACCTATTTACCTTTTAAATTCCTTCCTCTTCTTTCCTGAAAATTTAAATCAATGTTCAAGTAAATTAATTGTTTTTATTGTAAAGAATAATAAATACATTTTAATTTAATTCTTAATTTTAGCTTCTGTTTTTTCGACGAAGAATATTTGTGAAATATTTCTTCAAACTTATTATGATTAAAATTTAAAAAAAAAATTCTGGCAAATCTAGAAAATCTGTAGAATCAAATTTAAATCTTATTTCAAAGTCTTTTGAATTTCTTTTAAAATTTTTGTTCTGGAAAATGTAGAAGAAATTTGTCTTTGTTAGAAATATAGCTTGGTCCAATTTGTTATATATTCTAACAAAGTGTAGATTGGATTTTAACCTGTTTAAAATATGTCATCAAAATTCTAAAATTAATCTTAATCAGGAAAAATTACTAATGATGTTCCATAAATTATTTTTTTATTTTTTTCAAAAAGATTCGAATTAGCTAGTTTTTCTCTTCTTTTTTTCGGTTGAATTTTGAATTTTAAAGAGTCGAAATTGAAGATAAACTATGTTTCAAAATTTATTTGTCATTTTTTTCGTGTTTTCTCCTCTTTTAAACCTTTCAATTAAGTGTAAATATCATTAGTTATTAATAATAACATAGAGTTAAAGGTAAATTGAGCAAATTGGCTATTTCTGGCAATTTATTTAAGTGTTTTGAAACTGGTAGCCCTTCGCATTAATCACTACCCAAGAAGTAGCTCTTGCTTTCAAAAAGGTTGGTGACCCCTGGTATAGACGGAGCTGGATGATGTCATCACCTAATTTGCATAAGTGGCCATGATGCATGTGCTTATAATTGTTGAAAAAGGTGGTGGAACATTTTGTACGTTAAAGATGCTCAAACCAATCCATCCATCCATTTTCTACCGCTTGTCCCTTTTGGGATCGCGGGGGGTGCCGGAGCCTATAACAGCTGCATTCGGGCGGAAGGCGGGGTACACCCTGGACAAGTCGCCACCTCATCGCAGGCAACAGTTTGTTTACATGTAAAATCTTCCACTCCTTCTTTGTCTAATTTTGTCCACCAAACGTTTTATACTGTACGTGTGTGACAGTTTGACCCCACACTGTCACTGTTTGACCTTTGGACTTCCTCACAAACCGTGCACATTTGTTGGGAAGCTCAACATGGACAAACTACAAACATTCAATCTTGTTAGCTAGTGAAAAGCATGTGCTCAACAAACAAATTGTTACCTGTCACCCACCATGGCTCTCAACAGTTGACTAAAAGAGTCAGGGTGGGGTTGAGGGCGTTATATAGGTGAACACACCTGCATTCACTAATTAGGCCAAATTTGGGTCGAACCATGATTATCAAAAGCTGGGTATTACAGAAGGACACTGGACATTTGAAAGTTGTGTTGTCTAAAGCCTGAATATACTGTGTACAAAAATGACTGCTCTACACATGCAAAAGTACTATGTGAATACTTTTTAGACATGTGATGGTTATTTATGGTGTAATTTGCAAAATAACTGTTTTCTTAATTCCCCCTGTCAAATTGGTCCCAGCTAGTGGGCGGAGCTATGGGCTATTTAAGTTGGAAAATGCCGTTTTTCTGACAGTCTGCTGTTGGTCACTGCCAGAGGAGGTTCTCTGTCCTGAGCAGGAGTTTGGGTCTCCATGCATCATCTACTGAGATTGTAGGTGCTTTGTTTTCCTGTCATTGTTCACCTTTTGACTTTTTTTGGGGGGGATTTCAATAAATGTTTGTAAACTGTTACCAACTGCGTGCCTTGCCATCCTTGATTTGAAAATCCGGTTTTGCAAAGGTTACATTACCTTCACCCGAGGCGGGGTGTGACAACGTGAATGCACAAATGTGCGTTTTGTTGATGTTATTGACTTGTTGGAGTGCTAATCAGGCATATTTGGTCACTGCATGACTGCAAGCTAATCAATGCAAACAAGCTGTTCAGTCTAGCTGTATGTATATATTGCATCATTATGCCTCATTTGTAGATACATTTGAGCTCATTTAATATTTACTTTTATCCTCTTTGTATATAATTTAGTTTTGCATGTCTCATGACACATTATCTGTATGTAATATTGGCTGCATTTCAGATAGTTGTTTGTGCGCCATGTTGTGCCAGACCACATCAAACATTACCCAGCTTGCCAAAGATAGTAATATATCTATTAAAAGAAGACAGCCTGCAGTTTCCTTTAACTTGGACACACACATCTATACCTTTGGCCATTTTAAGACAGTAATTTCCAGGAATTATCTCACCTTCTGAGTAGCCTCTGATTTACTAATGTTTTCTAATGTTGTAAAAATGTGTAGAATAAATATAAAATTTCAACATTTCTAATCTACACTATATTGCCAAAAGTATTTGGGCACCCATCCAAATGATCGGAATCAGGTGTCCTAATCACTTGGCCCGGCCACAGGTGTATAAAATCAAACACTTAGGCATGGAGACTGTTTCTACAAACATTTGTGAAAGAATGGGCCGCTCTGAGGAGCTCAGTGATTTCCAGCGTGGAACTGTCATAGGATGCCACCTGTGCAACAAATCCAGTCGTGACATTTCCTCGCTCCTAAATATTCCAAAGTCAACTGTCGGCGTTATCATAAGAAAATGAAAGAGTTTGGGAACAACAGCAACTCAGCCACGAAGTGGTAGGCCACATAAACTGACAGAGGGGGCACCGACTTTCTGCACAGTCAGTTGCTACAGAGCTCCAAACTTCATGTGACCTTCCAATTAGCCCACATCCAGTACGCAGAGAGCTTAATGGAATGGGTTTCCATTGCCGAGCAGTTGCATCTAAGGCACACATCACCAAGTCCAATGCAAAGCGTGGGATGCAGTGGTGTAAAGCACGTCGCCACTGGACTCTAGAGCAGTGGAGACGCCTTCTCTGCAGTGATGAATCACGCTTTTCCATCTGGCAATCTGATGGACGAGTCTGTGTTTGGAGGTTGCCAGGAGAACGCTACATTTTGGACTGCATTGTGCCGAGTGTGAAATTTGGTGGATGAGGAATTATGGTGTGGGGTTGTTTTTCAGGAGTTGGGCTTGGCCCCTTAGTTACAGTGAAAGGAACTTTGAATGCTCCATGATACCAAAAAATTTTGGACCATTCCATGCTTCCAACCTTGTGGGAACAGTTTGGAGCGGGCCCCTTCCTCTTCCAACATGACTGTGCACCAGTGCACAAAGCAAGGTCCATAAAGACATGGATGACAGAGTCTGGTGTGGATGAACTTGACTGGCCTGCACAGAGTCCTGACCTGAACCCGATAGAACACCTTTGGGATGAATTACAACGGAGACTGAGAGCCAGGCCTTCTCGACCAACATCAGTGTGTGACCTCGCCAATGCGCTTTTGGAAGAATGGTCGAACATTCCTATAAACACACTCCGCAACCTTGTGGACAGCCTTCCCAGAAGAGTTGAAGCTGTAATAGCAAAAGGTGGACCGACATCATATTGAACCCTATGGGTTAGGAATGGGATGGCACTTCAAGTTCATATGTGAGTGAAGTCAGGTGGCCAAATACTTTTGGCAATATAGTGTATGTCATTTAGAGGTGTACTGATACCACTGTTTCACTTTGATATTGGAGCTTTGATTATTGGCCGATACCGACATTTTTCTGATACGATATCAACACAAATCAAACATACGTTTATTATTTTGTCGTGTAGAATGTTCGAAAAAGTTTGATCATGTGGAATGACTCACACAGAGAACAAAGGTAGGTACGGACAACACTAACCTATTTATCATTAACTGTCTGGAATGGACTCATGCTGTTTTTAAGTTGAAGTGTATTGGTAATGTTTTCGAGCGGCACATAGAGGCCACGATAAATCATTGAATTTAGACTCAGTAAAGTTGAATGATGCGAACACGTTTGTTACTGGATACTTTCTTTTTTATTTATTTGTATATTTTTAAGTTACTGGATACTCTCCAATACGCTTCTGCCTTGGAGGCTTTGTATGTGTAAGCACTTTGCTACCACATTATTTAATCATTTTATATATTGACAAATGTGGAGTTTTAGACGTCAATATTGTTTAATTAAGAATTTAAATCTGTGCTCAGCTGTTGTGTAGCTGCTAGATCCTAGCAGCCTATAGCGTACTATGTTTAAGAAGAGACCAACCTTGTGTGACTTGCACGAGTAAACTTGCTGCAGGACTGCTTGCATCGGAACTTGTATCAGAGATTTAATATGCAAGTTGATAAAATACGATTTTTTTTTTTGTTGAAATCGGACCAATATCCGGTATCAATATTTGATCGGCACACCTCTAATGTCAAGCTAAGCTATCGAAACAACACGACCACATCTTATTTTTGGGGTATATATGAAGAAGCAAATTAGTGTAATACATATAAATATATCTCATTAATAATTCATTTTAGTTTCGGAATAATATGCTGAGGGCCGACAAAAAAGAAGCAGACCAAAAATGGTCCCCGGGTCACACTTGAAACTTCCAAGACCCAGCAAGGAATAATCTAGTTCAGGATCCAAACTGTTGCCATCAAAGAAATGTAGGTTTACTGGCGATTCTGACATACAGGGGAACAAAAGTTAACAGGTGTGAATGAATGATGGGTTTTTAACATGTAAAGCGACTTTGGGTACTTAGAAAAGCGCTATATAAATCCCAGGTATTATTATTATTATTATTATTATAATGAAGGCAACACATGATGTAAGTCTCTATATTAGCTATATTAGCCTACTATCTACATGACTATAAAAGTCTTAAATAAGTCTAATAATGAAGTCAACACATGATGTAAGTGTCTATATTAGCTATATTAGCCTACTATCTACATGACTATAAAAGTCTTAAATAAGTCTAATAATGAAGTCAACACATGATGTAAGTGTCTATATTAGCTATATTAGCCTACTATCTACATGACTATAAAAGTCTTAAATAAGTCTAATAATGAAGTCAACACATGATGTAAGTGTCTATATTAGCTATATTAGCCTACTATCTACATGACTATAAAAGTCTTAAATAAGTCTAATAATGAAGTCAACACATGATGTAAGTGTCTATATTAGCTATATTAGCCTACTATCTACATGACTATAAAAGTCTTAAATAAGTCTAATAATGAAGTCAACACATGATGTAAGTGTCTATATTAGCTATATTAGCCTACTATCTACACGACTATAAAAGTCTTAAATAAGTCTAATAATGAAGTCAACACATGATGTAAGTGTCTATATTAACTATATTAGCCTACTATCTACATGACTATAAAAGTCTTAAATAAGTCTAATAATGAAGGCAACACATGATGTAAGTGTCTATATTAGCTATATTAGCCTACTATCTACATGACTATAAAAGTCTTAAATAAGTCTAATAATGAAGGCAACACATGATGTAAGTGTCTATATTAGCCTACTATCAACATGACTATAAAAGTCTTATATAAGTCTTATAATGAAGGCAACACATGATGTAAGTGTCTATATTAGCTATATTAGCCTACTATCTACATGACTATAAAAGTCTTAAATAAGTCTAATAATGAAGTCAACACATGATGTAAGTGTCTATATTAGCTATATTAGCCTACTATCTACATGACTATAAAAGTCTTAAATAAGTCTAATAATGAAGGCAACACATGATGTAAGTGTCTATATTAGCTATATTAGCCTACTATCTACATGACTATAAAAGTCTTAAATAAATCTAATAATGAAGTCAACACATGATGTAAGTGTCTATATTAGCCTACTATCAACATGACTATAAAAGTCTTATATAAGTCTTATAATGAAGGCAACACATGATGTAAGTGTCTATATAAGCCTACTATCAACATGACTATGAAAGTCGTGTATAAGTGTTATAATGAAGGCAACACATGATGTAAGTGTCTATATTATCTATATTAGCCTACTATCAAAGGCTGACGCAAATCTTCGTTGACAGAAATGTTGTATTTTAATTTGTATTTTACACATTTTTGCAACATTGGAAATCATTAGTAAAATGGAGGCTTCACACAGGATGAGATAACTCCTGGAAATTACTGGCTTCGAATGGCCAAAAGCATAGATGTGTGTCCAAGTTTAAGTAAACGGCAGGCTGCTTTCTTCTAGTAGATTTAAAATAATCTTTGCAAGATGGGTAATGTTTGCTGTAGTCTGGAACAACATGGCACACAAACAACTATCAGAAATGCAGCCAATATTACATACAGATAATGTGTCATGAGACATGCAAATATAAATTATATACAAAGAGGATAAAAGTAAAGGAAATTAAATGAGCTCAAATATACCTACAAACGAGGCATAATGATAACATATGTACATACAGCTAGCCTAAATAGCTTGGTAGCATCGATTAGCTTGCAGTCATGGATTGAGCAAGTGTGCCTGATTAGCACTCCAGCAAATCAATAAAATCAACAAAGCTCACCTTTGTGCATTCACGCACAGTATAAAAACGTTTGGTGGACAAAAGGAGACAAAGGAGGAGTGGTCTTTCTGTGGCAGCATCGGAGAAAGTTGTACATGTAAACAAACAAAAGGATCGCTGGAATGAATAGGACAAAACGGTGCTTGCCAAATCCTCTCAGCAATGAAGCATGTATAACATAAACAGTGGGACTTCTAACAGTTGGGGAGGTTTGTGTCATGTTTGTTCTCCTCCAGAAAATATATTAAAACAAAAAAAAAAAATGTCTTCATCTTTTTCCATTTTCACACATCTCTGAAAGAGGTCCAGGGAGCCACTAGGGCGCCGCTAAAGAGCCGCGGGTTGCTGACCCCCGTCAGCATCAAATGGCTTGTAAAACTCCACTGTGTAGGATGGGAAGCGACATGAAGGTGTCGGTTTCTTTGATGTATTGTAATCCACAGAAAGATTTTGTCTTGACCCGAGATCTACAAAGCGGAGAGGAAGTAAGGCCTGACCACCTTTTCTTTGAACTGTTTTGTGACCAAAGGCAACAGCTATTTATGACCCCCTTCCTTTAGAAACAGCTGTTGCAATGTAATCAGGGAAAGTCCAAATAAAAGAGGAGGCGTACAATCTTTTCGTCAGAGCGTGGTGAGACACTGTTGAATTCCTTGCTTCTTTGTCTGTTTAATAGATGTCAACAGTGTTTGAACCTGACAATAATAAAACCTTTTCAAAACAGGTTACAGGTTACAAAAGCTCCTCTTGGCTGCTGACATATGACCTATGCAAGCAGCGTTGGCCCCAAAAAAACATATTAAAAAAATAATTTTAAACATCTAATTGACAAATTTCTAAGAGCAACCCCAACTCCAACCCAACACCAGCTTTACAATATTTAGAAATGTACAAAAACATGCAAATACAATACTTTTTAAATACAATACTAAAAACAGGAAAAGCAAAAAGCAATAAAAGCAACAGTGTCAATAATGATAATGCTATCAATATTTTTGTTTCATGTTTTTAATCCAGAAAATCATTCTTAAATTCTTATTTTTTAATACCACCTCTTTCTAATCCAGTCTTTTATTGCTCTCACTTTCTCCCATTATGATATATAATAAACATTTTAGGGGTGCTAGAAAAAATCGATTCACAGCAAAATTGCGATTTTATTATTTAAAGTCAATTCATAATTTATTTATTTTTTATAAAAAGTTTTTCTTTTTTTCCCTTTATATTGTTTTTCCCCAAAAATGATATACCGATTTAAAATCTGAATAGATAAAAATTGCAATTTTGGATTTGAATCGATTTTTTTGAGCACCTCTAATATGTATATTATACATCATAAATTGAGAAAGAGAGAGCACTGAAGGACTGCACATATAATTAGACACCAGGTGGAAAATGTCCTCCGTTTGTGTCTGTAAAAGAGCGTTTGTGTCCATTTTGAGTTGAGCTGTTTAAAAAAAACACTATTTTTGATAAACAAACATTGCATAAATCAAACAAATTTGCTACTTGCGATTAATTATGAGTTAACTATGGACGAAATGCGATCAAGTCATGGTTAAATATTTCAATCAATTGACAGTCCAAGTAAAAACCAAACAATATGTTTTAACTTTGAAGATGAGCGGGCGGCGTCTTAATTGCAATACAAGTGTAAAAAGAAGTTAACTACTTCTAAAAGCAAAGTGTACAAACCAGGAGTGTGTTAAAATAGTTGACTATTCGACTAGTAATTTAGTCTTAATTATGATTCAAGTGTAAAAAGAAGTTAACTCCTTCTAAAAGCAAAGTGTACAAACCAGGGGCCGTACTTATCAAGCTTCTTAGAATTACTCCTAAGAAGTCTGCTAAGAGTTGACTTAAGAGTAAATAAATTCTTCGCTGAAAGCTGCACTTAAAAGTTAGTTATCAAGCGTCTTACTCACACTTTCAGCGAAGTGTAGGACCGAATCTTAAGTGTCACACTCAGAGCTGAATTACGACATTACTATGTGCCGTAAACGGAAGTTTAGGTGACGTCATTTCTGTGTCTATAGAAATGACAAATCACGGAAGGGAATCCGTTGTCTAAGAATAAAGAAATATCTTGGAAATATTTAAGTGGACAATGGGAGTGTATATTTTGACAATAAACTACAAAATAATACAAAACAAACTAGTCCCCGCCGGCACTCACGCTACCGCTCCCTCTCTTCTATCGCCCACACACTCACTGACGTCACTCACCTCACGGCCACACACATACGCTACTGTCATAACATTTTCTTTCCAATTCATTAATTAGGCAACTCATTTGAAACTGGTGTGGGTGGCTCTATATATACTAGCCCACTGCAGACACATGCAGAAATCAACAAGGAATCAAAAAGTATTAAATCTGTGACAAAAATAATATCCGCTCTGTCTAAACGATACCGTTTGATCAGCAGCTCGTCATCAAAAAAAACCAAAACATTGTTCCGTTCCCTGAACGTTCGCGCACGTCTCTCTCGCCTCAGTGCCATCCCCTGCTGGCAACTCCTAACCACTTAAGACACCTCTGAAGGTCTCTTAAATATCGTAGAGAATAGGAGTGATTCTTAGACTTAAGAACGTTGATAAAAAGCTTTTATTCTTAAGTTTGAGAGTAGGACTAAATTTCGTAAATTCTCAGGATTTAAGTGTAAAATGGCACTCTAAGAAGCTTGATAAGTACGGCCCCAGGAGTGTGTTAAAATAGTCGACTATTCAACCTTTGATTTAGTCTTAATTATAAGTATAAGTTTATTATTCTTCGGTCAATCGTCAACAAAATAAACAAACAGTTGTACATTCTTAAATTGAAAATGAAAATGTTGCAGACCGAAAGGGTTTAGGCTGAAGTTGAACACTTATTGCGCCTAACCCTATAAACAATGTCAAGTACAAAATAAACTTCCGAAAATTATTGAATGTCCATTGTACAACATATTATAAATACACATTATATATAACATAAACACAGTTCAATTATATACACAGTAAAGGCATGTGAAATATCCTTGTAGACATGTTAAACCTTTGTACCAATTTATATACTATATACAAACAATTGTGCTTCCATTATTTTTTATAACCCACATTTAGTATTTGAATTAACATTGATCATAGAATTAACTACTGTGTTGATTCTAAAGTGATATATTTTTTCAAGACATTGGTCTTAAAGTGTTTTTTAAATTGAATTATGATTCAAGTGTAAAAAGAAGTTAACTACTTCTAAAAGCGAAGTGTACAAACCAGGTGTGTTTAAATAGTCGACTATTCAACCTTTAATTTAGTCTTAATTATAATTCAAGTGTAAAAAGAAGTTAACTACTTCTAAAAGGGTAATGTACAAACCAGGAGTGTGTTAAAATACCGGTAGTCGACTATTCAACCTTTAATTTAGTCTTAATTGTAACACAAGTGTAAAAAGAAGTTAACTATTTCTAAAAGCAAAGTGTACAAACCAGGAGTGTGTTAAAATAGTCGACTAGTCAGCCGTTAATTTAGTCTTAATTGTGATGCAAGTGTAAAAAGTACATTTCTTAAAAAGCTTGGGAATGCTACCGTAGGAAATAAGGACACAGTACATAAAAGAAAGAAAAAAACATTTAAACACGCGCTGAAGGAATTGGGATATGGGGAAATATCAACAAGTCTATACAGAGCTTCAATTGTTAGACGTGTTAGTCTTAAGGCGCTTTACATGCAGACTTTGAACTCCAGTCAGTAAACAGCTTTTTCTCACACACACACACACACACACACACACACACACACACACACACACACACACACACACACACACACACACACACACACACACACACACACACACACACACACACACACACTCTTGTATTTGTTACCTTCTTGAGACCTCCGAAAAATGCCTACCTCTTTAGGACCACCCTTTCTAGATATATAAAGATTTGTATTCACAAACTATGCAAATGCAATTGGAATTTTTTTGTTTGTAATTAGTTTTAAATCTCCATTACTTACTTCAAGTTATTACAGTATGTCTCTATAGACATATTTTTGAAATTAATTTTGGCCAAAGGGGGTGCATTTAAATTGTTCACACACACTTGTTATTTCATATGTTGACCAGAGGGGGAGCATTTTTAAAACCGACACACAGTCAATTTGAAAAATCCCTTCTTTTTGGGACCACCCTAATTTTGATAGATTTCACTACCAGGGGTGCAAATGAGATGCAATGGTTTTCCGTATTGGGACCATGATTTTGGTCCTAACTTGTTCACCGGTCCTCATATGGACACTACTTTTCCTTGTTGATGTCTCAAGAAGTGTAGAAATACAAGAACACACACACACACACACACAAGCACACACACGCGCACAAAAACAAATATCAAGTTGGACAGGGGTCCCGTTGTAGGGGGTGTGGGGCCTGGGTTAGGGTAAGTCAGGGGTCCTAAAAAATATGTAAAACAGCAAAATCTGCACGGGGTTAGGTCCCATTGTGTTGTTTTTTTTCATTGCGCCCAGAATTCCTTGCGCCGCCTCTAAGTGGAGTCAATACGATTTCATTTGTTGGTTCTAGCAGCTTTAATCCACTCGAGGGGCTCATGTTCCAGCAGCTGGGGAGGCTGAAGTCCCAAACAGTAGACGTCGATCCGCACATTCCATAATTAAAACAACATGGAGTCCTCCGTGTTTACATCTGACACCCTCGTGTAAGCGCTTGCCCGCCCCCCTACCCCCCACCTCTACACCCTTCCCAGGACACATGCGAGATAATCCGGGCCTTAAAGATGACATGGCACCTGTTATAAACGCTCAGCTGTTGGCCGCTAAATGCCACGCAGGATTACAGCAGATGTCATGGAAGCTTTGTATGAATCTTAGCCACCGCTTTAATCTCATTTGTGTGCCTTGTTTGTGTAAAAGGAAAAAAAAACCAAAACAAACATTTCCCGGCGTTGATTTTTCCCAAGTCTTGATTCCTGTGTTGCATTTAGGAAAAGCTGAAAAACCACAGCTGACGTAAACGCTGCACAAACATTCGTGTGTCCACATACGTACATTCACTAAAGCTTGTTTGATTTGATGCAAGGAGTAAAGGGTTTGACATTTTCAATAATAATTTCATCTGCCTTGCTTATATGTTTAGTAGAGCCTTTGCACAGACTTTTACTTTGCATGCATGTCTTTTACTATACATTGGCATCTCAACCTAAAGGAGCAGTAAAGTTAAAGGCCTACTGAAACCCACTACTACCGACCACGCAGTCTGATAGTTTATATATCAATGATGAAATCTTAACATTATAACACATGCCAATACGGCCGGGTTAACTTATAAAGTGACATTTTAAATTTGCCGCTAAACTTCCGGTTCGAAACGCCTCTGAGGATGACGTATGCGCGTGACGTGGCCCGGCGAACACGGGTATGCCTTCCACATTGAAGCCAATACGAAAAAGCTCTGTTTTCATTTCATAATTCCACAGTATTCTGGACATCTGTGTTCGTGAATCTGTTGCAATCATGTTCATTGTATTATGGAGAAGGAAGCTGAGCAAGCAAAGAAGAAAGTTGTCGGTGCGAAATGGACGTATTTTTCGAACGTAGTCAGCAACAACAGTACACAGCCGGCGCTTCTTTGTTTACATTCCCGAAAGATGCAGTCAAGATGGAAGAACTCGGATAACAGAGACTCTAACCAGGAGGACTTTTGACTTCGATACACAGACGCCTGTAGAGAACTGGGACAACACAGACTCTTACCAGGATTACTTTGATTTGGATGACAAAGACGCAGACGTGCTACTGTGAGTATGCAGCTTTGGCTTCTAAACATTTGATCGCTTGACCGTATGTGCGCAACTTTTTTTTGCGTATGTATGTAACTTTTTTAAAATATATAAGCTTTATGAACCTTGGGTTAGGTGAACGGTCTTTTGGGCTGAGTGATTGTGTGTGTTGATCAGGTGTTTGAATTGTATTGGCGTGTTCTATGGAGCTAGGAGCTAGCATAGGAGCTAGGAGCTAGCATAACAAACACGCAGGTGTTTTTATGCAGGATTAATTTGTGGCATATTAAATATAAGCCTGGTTGTGTTGTGGCTAATAGAGTATATATATGTCTTGTGTTTATTTACTGTTGTAGTCATTCCCAGCTGAATATCAGGTCACCCCCGGCTCTCACAGCATCTTCCCTATCTGAATAGCTTCAACTCCCCACTAGTCCTTCACTTGCACTTTACTCATCCACAAATCTTTCATCCTCGCTCAAATTAATGGGGAAATTGTCGCTTTCTCGGTCCGAATCTCTCTCACTTCATGCGGCCATCATTGTAAACAATAGGGAACTTTGCGTATATGTTCAACTGACTACGTCACGCTACTTCCGGTAGGGGCAAGCCTTTTTTTTATCAGATACCAAAAGTTGCAATCTTTATCGTCGTTGTTCTATACTAAATCCTTTCAGCAAAAATATGGCAATATCGCGAAATGATCAAGTATGACACATAGAATAGATCTGCTATCCCCGTTTAAATAAAAAAAATTCATTTCAGTAGGCCTTTAAAGTTGCCTCTATATTGAAGCTATTATATCCCTTGGGTGCTTCGGGGCCCGAGCCCCCATGGACAATCCCAAGCACCCACGTGGGATGGTGGCAACTTTCAATCTTTAATTACATTTTTGAAAACTCAATCTTGTTGTTGTTAATTTTGTGGCGAGTTTAGTCCATTTCACATAGTTAAAAAAAAGTCTCAAATCATATAGTCTATAATTAAGAAAGCCTAACCAAGATTTCATTGTGCCCAATAACGAAACTAAAAACACAATCGTCTTGCCTTAGAACACATGGCGCAGGAGCGAATGAAGGGCATACTTATTCAACAGCCATACATGTCACACTAAGGGTGGCAGTATGAACAACGCCGACACTGTCATAAACATGTGCCATATAGTGAAACCACACTAAACAACAACGACAAACACATTTTGGAAGAATATTTTCACCGCAACACAACATAAACACAACAGAACAAATTCCCTGCAGCACCAACTCTTCCGGGATGCTGCAATATAAACAAACGCCATTGGTGGACCTACACCTAACATCCACTGTAATGATACCACGTACAATAGCGTATCTAGTCGATACTACTATGATTACATAGATATTTAACATCACAAAATCTTCTTCCTTTTTAAAAAAATGTATATTATGTTTATAAACCCAGGAAATATGTCCCTGGACACATGAGGACTTTGAAATGACCAATGTATGATCCTGTAACGACTTGGTATCGGATACCCAAATTTGTGGTATCATCCAAAACTTATGTAAAGTATCAAACAACAGAAGAATAAGTGATTATTACATTTTAACAGACGTGTAGATAGAACATGTTAAAAGAGAAAGTAAGCAGATATTAACAGTAAATGAACAAGTAGATTCATAATTAATTTTCTACCACTTGTCCTTAATAATTTTGATAGATTTCACTACCAGGGGTGCAAATGAGATGCAATGGTTTTCCGTATTGGGACCATTTTGACAAAATAATAGAATGATAAATGACACAATATGTTACTGCATATGTCAGTAGACTAAATTAGGAGCCTTTGTTTGTTTACTTACTACTAAAAGACAAGTTGTCTTATATGTTCACTATTTTATTTAAGGACAAACTTGCAATAAGAAACATATGTTTAATATACTGTAAGATTTTTTTGTTAAAATAAAGCCAATGACGACACTTTTTGTGGTCCCCTTTGTTTAGAAAAGTACCGAAATTCTTTTGGTACCGGAACCAAAATATTAGTATCGGGACAACACTAATACATACACACTGAGCACCCACTGGCAGAAATGTAGATCGGCGCCTATGATCATATTTGTCTGATTTATGACACCGAAAGACTTCCAAAGTTTGCGAATAAATAGATCAAAATAGTATCAATCTCACTGAGATTCTCGAGCCATTTTTAGAGATAACGAGGAAGCCGGTCAAGTGATCATGTGACGTCGCGCTAAGAACCAAAGATCCTTTCCTTATCGACAACAATGCAAATCAAGCATACTTTGTAAGAGCCAGCAATGATTACTTTGGAAAAAATTATAATCCGGGCCTTATATTTTTGAGCCCGAACACAAAGAGGATGAGCAATACGTTTTAGAAAGCCGACTGCTACCCGGGTGTAGCTTTATTGTGACACTAGCATCTGCGGCATTGCTAGGTGTTAAACATACAAACTAACTAGGGCTGGCCGATATGGACGAAAAAGTATATCTCGATATATTTTTACTTAAACTCAATATTCGATATATATCTCGATATATATTCCGGGGAAAGTATGCATATAAAGATATTCATTTTTGAGCGAGATTCACTGAAATTTAAACAGTCAGTGGCACTTTTATTAACCTAGTTAGTCAATCTGTGTTTGCCCTGTGATGAGGTGGCGACTTGTCCAGGGTGTACCCCGCCTTCCGCCCGAATGCAGCTGAGATAGGCTCCAGCACCCCCCGCGACCCCGAAAGGGACAATCGGTAGAAAATGGATGGATGGATAGTCAAGATGGGTATTAACAGCACAGAAAAGAAACTGTTTAAGTAGCACAGAATTACATAACATAAATAAAATACAAAAATATTCTTTCTACGTAAAATAGATAACATAGATGTGCAAATACCGGTAATACATTTTTGGCAGCATTTCTTGTGCGAAATATGGCAACTCGACAACAGTTTGGATTTGGGCTTACATGGTAAACAACTCAAATGAATGTATTATCCAGACGCAAACATTTGTCCAAATGTGACCAAGTAGACGCATTGTGGGTTTCCCGGACGTGGTCTACATCACTAAAAGAAAAATCTAAAGAAGTTTTTTAATATATAAATCGCTCTTTTCTCCTACGACTTTTCGTCATTTGGGATGTCTTTTGTGATTTCCCTCCCTGACTAGATGACCCGCCCTATCTTGCCTCTGATTGGCCTGTTCCTTATGTTTTGCCTAATCTCAAGCAATCGTGACTCATCATAGTAAACTACCAACCAATCATGGATGTTCTTATACGTGCAAGCACGTCATGGAAGGATGAAGGGGAGGGGGTTTAGTAGCCCATGAGAGGGGGTGAGAAGCAGGGGAGAATCAAGCAACACAACAAATAAGCGGCGTTTGGTCATTTTAACCTGAAATAAATTATATCGATATTACGATATTTTCTTAATTCATATCTTGTTTAAAAATATATCGATATATCTGACACACTCGATATATCGCCCAGCCCTAAAACTAACCATAATAAAATAAAATAAAACAAACACTTACTTCACAATTTACACTCTCGCTGAGATGCCGACCGACGGGACTCTCTCATAAGTCCGTTTAGATGAAGAATCAATTAGAAAATCCTCACAAAGAGCTAAAAAAAAAGTTGCTGCAACAAGCGTCTTTTTGTGTCTATTTCGCCTCCTCAGGGATGTGAAAGTCGACCAGCCTGTCGGTCCATTGCCACATTTGTCTTAATTTTGAGCAAGTTTGAGACGAAGCAGAAGTAGCCGCCGGCTTAGTGTGTCAACAATAGCAGCGTAAGCTAGCATTAGCTCACTGCTATCAAAGCGCCGCTAAAATAGTCCGTCTGCGTTGGTGCTTATAATAACAATATCACTCATATTTGGTTAATTTTCAGGTCACCACATGTAAATGGAATATTGTTGGGAGTTTCTGGATGTTTTAGAGAGGGTATAATGAGCGCAACAGTGGACCCTCGATCTGTTGAATCAATTGTTAGCTATTTGTTTACGATTTCAAATTCATAAAACAAGCCAAGCATGTGTGTTCTTGTTCATCTCTTTCTAATTTTTGCGTATTTCCAGTATGACTGATCTGATAACACGGTCAGAGTGCAAAAGCGTTACTCCACTTACGTAGAATCTACGGAAATTACCAAAGGTGTTTAGAGCGTAATTTTCAAAATGGCTGACTGAATTCGTGGCATTTTGTGATGTTTAGATGGTATTTTCACATACTTTGCAGATTGTAAATACAATCGGATATGGTTTAATGGATACAATGAAACACAAATAAGCATATAAAGTCAACTTGTTTTTTCACTCTAGTGGTACTTAAAGAGTGCCCCAACTCGAGAGTGTTTTGAGATAAGATCTGTCTCTCGGCTAATTGTTACGCTTTAAGATGCAAGCAAAAATTTGAGTTCCAAACATCCCCGCCTTTAGTTGGTGTAGCAAATGTCACAGTGAACCCTGTAAGATCCAACCAAAACATCTGGTCTTACTCGCTAGCATTAGCTTGTAGCAAGAGATCGACATGAATTTCCAAGCAATGGAAGAAAGAAAGTGAGTGTGAAGGACAGTGTTGAATAAAAAAAACAAATCCTCAAAAGCATAACCGTGTGAAGTCTACATCATACTGAAGCAGAATGAGTCTATCGACCAACCAGAATGTTAAAATAATATCTAAACGGCAGACTTTTATCCATGAAAATATGGAAAAGCTGCTCATGGTGTGTTTGACGGAGAAGCAGCTCGAAGCAGGTACTGTAGAAGTCCGCTCTTCAAGGTAAATGCTGTACATTATTATTACATTACTTCATTAAACTACTGTAGTTGTTAGTACAGGGGTCCCAAAACCGGCCCGCCAGCGTCCAAAATCCGGCCCGCGAGAAGTCCTAAGTAAAAAAAAATTAAAAAAAATAAAATAAAATTAAAAAAAAAAAAATATATATATATATATATATATATATATATATATATATATATATATATATATATATATATATATATATATATATATATATATATATATATATATATATATTAAATATATATATATATAATATATATATATATATATATATATATATATTATATATATATATATATATATATATATATATATATATATATATATATATATATATATATATATATATATATATATATATATATATATATATTATATATATATATATATTGTCATGTCTGTGTTCATGTTTTTGTTTGGCCATGTGCTGTTTTGTTTTTTGGACACTTCCTTAGTTCCTTGTTTCACTTCCTGGTTTTGTTTGTCACCATAGCAACCATTAGTTTCACCTGTTCCACGTCTGGACTCACACACACCTGTCTCACGTTTTCACAGTCATGTCATGCACCTGTTCACAGTTAGTCACGCACCTGTTTTCACTTATCATGTCACTATATAGGCTTTTCTGTTTCTGTTGTTCGTCCTGGCGACATCATACATTCATGCCATGTTCACAGTTCCTTGTCACGTAAGTTTTTGTTTGTTTAATGTTCATAGTTCTCCGCCATTGTGCGCGCCTTTTGTTTTCTAGTCAAGTTTTTTACCTCCGCTGTGAGCGCCTTTTGTTTGTACCTTTTGTTTGAGTTTATAGTAATAATTAAACTATGTCTTTACCTGCACGCCACGTCCGTTCCAATTCTTTTGCACCACGGGAGAGCAAACCACGCCATAGACCTAGTTATGACAGATGTCGCCAGCATAAGAGCTCTCCCGCAAAAAATTTGGACAATTTTGACGAGGCAACGTGGGAGGTCCTCCGCGCGATGGAGGAAGAGACGCTACGTTATTCCTCCGGTAAGCGCAGAGACCTGATGTGGGGGCCAGATGGAAATCTGGTGCCATTGAGCTCCAGTTGGTCCGAGGATGGCGCTGCGTCACCGCAGTCCTGGAAGCGCCGCTCCAGACCAAAGACATCAGGGAAGGCGAGCGGACAGCATGCGGCGCTGCCGCAGGCTCCTCCCACTACGGGCGGAAGCAGGTTGCTGCCAGCTCCACAGCTCCAAAATGACATCACAGACCAGGATTTTTTTTTTCTGAACTCTTTTTCTTTTGATCATCCGCCTCCAGCCAAAGACTCTAAAAACATGATAAGACGTTACCAGGACATGTTTTTAGAAATCAGATCCTGTCAATCCAAGCCACCCAAATTCCATGCCCCGCCCCCCAGGACTCAAGCCACGCCCAAGTCACACTTTTTTTTTTCACCCACAAGATCCCAGGTACAAGAAGAAAGACATTTTGGACAATTTAGAGGGGAGGATTCTGCCCTCCTCCTGAACCCCCTCCGCCCACCCCAAAAGACGGTTCCAGACCGCGGGGAGCGCGTCTGGGATCCGCTCCTTGAGGGGGGGGCTAGGGCTGGGAATTGTTCAGGTGGGGTGGGTCAGCTTCGTCACGCCAAGCCACAGCCACCAGCACGACCTCCACCACCTGTCTTTCGACCTGCCAAGCCACAGCCACCAGCACGACCCCCACCACCAGTCTTTCGACCTGCCAAGCCACAGCCACCAGCACGACCCCCACCACCTGTCTTTCGTCACGCCAAGCCACCAGCACGGCCGCCACCACCAGTTTTTCGAC
Organism: Entelurus aequoreus; assembly: GCF_033978785.1. NCBI lineage: Eukaryota > Metazoa > Chordata > Actinopteri > Syngnathiformes > Syngnathidae > Entelurus > Entelurus aequoreus. Next base: position 13,382,005 of record NC_084744.1, on the reverse strand, counting down.
CATGCCAAGATCCACCTGCTCCACGCCCAGCTCCACGCCAAGCGCCGCCAGTACCTGCTCCACGCCAAGCGCCACCAGTACCTGCTCCACGCCAAGCGCCACCAGTACCTGCTCCACGCCAAGCGCCACCAGTACCTGCTCCACGCCAAGCGCCACCAGTACCTGCTCCACGCCAAGCGCCACCAGTACCTGCTCCACGCCAAGCGCCACCAGTACCTGCTCCACGCCAAGCGCCGCCAGTACCTGCTCCACGCCAAGCGCCGCCAGTACCTGCTCCACGCCAAGCGCCGCCAGTACCTGCTCCACGCCAAGCGCCGCCAGTACCTGCTCCACGCCAAGCGCCGCCAGTACCTGCTCCACGCCAAGCGCCGCCAGTCGCAGCTTCACGACGCCAAGCGCCGCCAGTCGCAGCTTCACGACGCCCAGTGCCGCCAGTCGCAGCTTCACGACGCCCAGTGCCGCCAGTCGCAGCTTCACGACGCCCAGTGCCGCCAGTCGCAGCTTCACGACGCCCAGTGCCGCCAGTCGCAGCTTCACGACGCCCAGTGCCGCCAGTCGCAGCTTCGCGACGCCCAGTGCCGCCAGTCGCAGCTTCGCGACGCCCAGTGCCGCCAGTCGCAGCTTCACGACGCCCAGTGCCGCCAGTCGCAGCTTCACGACGCCCAGTGCCGCCAGTCGCAGCTTCACGACGCCCAGTGCCGCCCGTGGCTGCCCCACGCCGCCAAGTGCCGCCCGTGGCTGCCCCACGCCAAGACCAAAGCCAAGACCAAGACCCGCCAAGTGACCAAGACCAAGAACCGCCAAGTGACCAAGACCCACCAAGTGACCAAGACCAAGAACCGCCAAGTGACCAAGAACCGCCAAGTGACCAAGAACCGCCAAGTGTCCAAGACCAAGACCCGCCAAGTGACCAAGACCAAGACCCGCCAAGTGACCAAGACCAAGACCCGCCAAGTGTCCAAGACCAAGACCAACCACACCAAGACCAACCACGCCAAGTCCAAGACCAACCATGTCAACACCAAGACCAAGTCCAAGACCAACCATGCCAAGACCAAGACCCAGACCCTCGCCAAGACCAAGACCCACGCCAAGACCAAGACCCACGCCAAGACCAAGACCCACGCCAAGACCAAGACCCACGCCAAGACCAAGACCCACGCCAAGACCCGCCACGCCAAGCTTCGCCGCCTGACGCGCCACGCCAAGCTTCGCCGCCTGACGCGCCACGCCAAGCTTCGCCGCCTGACGCGCCACGCCAAACTTCGCCGCCTGCCGCGCCACGCCAAACTTCGCCGCCTGCCATGATGACGACGCGCCTGCCTCCTCGTCTGCCACGAAGGTGGCCACAGCCTGGTCGTCCGCCACGCCAAGTGCGCCCACCTCATCGGCCATGGATATGGCCATTCCCGGGTCGCCCACCTCGTCAGGTACAGCGGCGATCTACGCGTCGCCGCCACCTGATCCTGCCCCGGTGGATTCGGGGACACCTGGTCTGGCGACCCACCGCCATGTCCCCCTCCCCCCCTCCCATGACTCTTGATCCTGTTTTTTGTTTTTGGACATCTGGGATCTGTCCGTAAGGGGGGGGTTCTGTCATGTCTGTGTTCATGTTTTTGTTTGGCCATGTGCTGTTTTGTTTTTTGGACACTTCCTTAGTTCCTTGTTTCACTTCCTGGTTTTGTTTGTCACCATAGCAACCATTAGTTTCACCTGTTCCACGTCTGGACTCACACACACCTGTCTCACGTTTTCACAGTCATGTCACTCACCTGTTCACAGTTAGTCACGCACCTGTTTTCACTTATCATGTCACTATATAGGCTTTTCTGTTTCTGTTGTTCGTCCTGGCGACATCATACATTCATGCCATGTTCACAGTTCCTTGTCACGTAAGTTTTTGTTTGTTTAATGTTCATAGTTCTCCGCCATTGTGCGCGCCTTTTGTTTTCTAGTCAAGTTTTTTACCTCCGCTGTGAGCGCCTTTTGTTTGTACCTTTTGTTTGAGTTTATAGTAATAATTAAACTATGTCTTTACCTGCACGCCACGTCCGTTCCAATTCTTTTGCACCACGGGAGAGCAAACCACGCCATAGACCTAGTTATGACATATATATATTATATATATATATATATATATATATATATATATATATATTTTTTTTTTTTTTTTTTAAATATTTTTTCATTATAATTTAAAAAAAATCTGTCCTTTCCAATCCATTTTCTACCGCTTGTTACTCTCGGTGTCTCCTAGCCGCTTAGGCAAATCAGATTGTCTAAAAATGCATTTTCCCATCTATAACGTGACATCATCGCGCTCAGAATATATATATATATATATATATATATATATATATATATATATATATATATATATATATATATATATATATATATATATATATATATATCTCCATCCATCTTCTACCGCTTGTATGTCTGTGTGTGTATATATATATATATATATATATATATATATATATATATATATATATATATATATATATATATATATACTGTATATATCCATCCATTTTCTACCGCTTATCCTTTTCGGAGTCGCGGGGGGTGTTGTAGCCTATCTCAGCTACAATCGGGTGGAAGGCGGGGTAGACATATATTTGTGTGTATATATATATATATATACACCGGTATGTATATATATATATATATATATATATATATATATATATATATATATATATATATATATATATATATTAGGGGTGTGGGAAAAAATGTATTGTCACGTTGTGCGATTCAGTATCGATTCTCATTTTTCAAAAATCTATTTTTTTATTTTTAATTTTTTAAATTTTTTTTAAATTAATCAATCCAACAAAACAATACACAGCAATACCATAACAATGCAATCCAATTCCAAAACCAAACCTGACCCAGCAACACTCAGAACTGCAATAAACGGAGCAATTGAGAGGAGACACAAACACGACACAGAACAAATCAAAAGTAGTGAAACAAAAATGAATATTATCAACAACAGTATTAGTTACAATTTCAACATAGCAGTGATTAAAAATCCCTCATTGACATTATCATTAGACATTTATAAAAAATTTAAAAAATGAACAACAGTGTCACAGTGGCTTACACTTGCATCGCATCTCATAAGCTTGACAACACACTGTGTCCAATATTTAAAAAAAATATAAAATAAGTCATATTTTTGGTTCATTTAATAGTTAAAACAAAGTTACATTATTGCAATCAGTTGATAAAACATTGTCCTTTACAATTATCAAAGCTTTTTACAAAAATCTACTACTCTGCTTGCATGTCAGCAGACTGGGGTAGATCCTGCTGAAATCCTATGTATTGAATGAATAGAGAATCGTTTTGAATCGGGAAAATATCGTTTTTGCAGCCTAAGCAGGGAAACCCAGACTTCCCTCTCCCCAGCCACTTCGTCCAGCTCTTCCCGGGGGATCCCGAGGCGTTCCCAGGCCAGCCGGGAGACATAGTCTTCCCAACGTGTCCTGGGTCTTCCCCGTGGCCTCCTACCGGTCGGACGTGCCCTAAACACCTCCCTAGGGAGGCGTTCGGGTGGCATCCTGACCAGATGCCTGAACCACCTCAACTGGCTCCTCTCGATGTGGAGGAGCAGTGGCTTTACTTTGAGCTCCCCCCGGATGGCAGAGCTTCTCACCCTATCTCTAAGGGAGAGACCCGCCACCCGGCGGAGGAAACTCATTTGGGCCGCTTGTACCCGTGATCTTGTCCTTTCGGTCATAACCCAAAGCTCATGACCATAGGTGAGGATGGGAACGTAGATCGACCGGTAAATTGAGAGCTTTGCCTTCCGGCTCAGCTCCTTCTTCACCACAACGGATCGATACAGCGTCCGCATTACTGAAGATGCCGCACCGATCCGCCTGTCGATCTCACGATCCACTCTTCCCTCACTCGTGAACAAGACTCCAAGGTACTTGAACTCCTCCACTTGGGGCAGGGTCTCCTCCGCAACCCGGAGATGGCACTCCACCCTTTTCCGGGCGAGAACCATGGACTCGGACTTGGAGGTGATGATTCTCATCCCAGTCGCTTCACACTCAGCTGCGAACCGATCCAGCGAGAGCTGAAGATCCTGGCCAGATGAAGCCATCAGGACCACATCATCTGCAAAAAGCAGAGACCTAATCCTGCAGCCACCAAACCAGATCCCCTCAACGCCTCGACTGCGCCTAGAAATTCTGTCCATAAAAGTTATGAACAGAATCGGTGACAAAGGGCAGCCTTGGCGGAGTCCAACCCTCACTGAAAACGTGTCCGACTTACTGCCGGCAATGCGGACCAAACTCTGGCACTGATCATACAGGGAGCGGACCGCCACAATCAGACAGTCCGATACCCCATACTCTCTGAGCACTCCCCACAGGACTTCCCGAGGGACACGGTCGAATGCCTTCTCCTAGTCCACAAAACACATGTAGACTGGTTGGGCAAACTCCCATGCACCCTCAAGGACCCTGCCGAGAGTATAGAGCTGGTCCACAGTTCCACGACCAGGACGAAAACCACACTGTTCCTCCTGAATCCGAGGTTCGACTATCCGGCGTAGCCTCCTCTCCAGCACACCCGAATAGACCTTACCGGGAAGGCTGAGGAGTGTGATCCCACGATAGTTAGAACACACCCTCCGGTTCCCCTTCTTAAAGAGAGGAACCACCACCCCGGTCTGCCAATCCAGAGGTACCGCCCCCGATGTCCATGCGATGCTGCAGAGTCTTGTCAACCAAGACAGCCCCACAGCATCCAGAGCCTTAAGGAACTCCGGGCGGATCTCATCCACCCCCGGGGCCTTGCCACCGAGGAGATTTTTAACTACCTCAGCAACCTCAGCCCCAGAAATAGGACAGCCCACCACAGATTCCCCAGGCACTGCTTCCTCATAGGAAGACGTGTTGGTGGGATTGAGGAGGTCTTCGAAGTATTCCCTCCACCGATCCACAACATCCGCAGTCGAGGTCAGCAGAACACCATCCTCACCATACACGGTGTTAATAGTGCACTGCTTCCCCTTCCTGAGGCGGCGGATGGTGGTCCAGAATCGCTTCGAAGCCATCCGGAAGTTGTTTTCCACGGCTTCCCCGAACTCCTCCCATGTCCGAGTTTTTGCCTCCGCAACCGCTGAAGCCGCACACCGCTTGGCCCGACGGTACCTGTCCGCTGCCTCAGGAGTCCTATGAGCCAAAAGAACCCGATAGGACTCCTTCTTCAGCTTGACGGCATCCCTCACCGCCGGTGTCCACCAACGGGTTCTAGGATTACTGCCACGACAGGCACCAACTACCTTGCGGCCACAGCTCCAATCAGCCGCCTCGACAATAGAGGTGCGGAACATGGTCCATTCGGACTCAATGCCCAGCACCTCCCTCGTGACATGTTCAAAGTTCTTCCATATATATATGTATATATATATATATATATATATATACACACACATATGTATATATATATATATGTATAAATATATATATATATATATATATATATATATATATATATATATATATATATATATATATATATATATACACACACACACACACATCCATCCATTTTTTACCGCTTATATACACACACACATATACATATATATACATACATACAATACATACAGCCCGGCCAAATTTTTTTTACCCAATGTTTGGGGACCCCTGTGTTAGTAGTACCTTCTAATGTATCGTTTGTATACAATATTTCTTATCTCCAAGCTTGTATATCTTTTTAAAAGGCATTTTACATGTTAAAATGTGCTGTTTTGGTGCCGTTTCTATCATTTCAATGGAGGCGTTGAATTGAGATACAAGTGTTTTGAGTTAAGAGCTCCGTCACAGAACTAATTAAGCTCTTAAGATTAAGGTACTACTGTACCTATATTTATTTAATAAGAATGCTGGAACCGGAACATTTATCTTGGAGGTGAATAACGTACTGTATTTATATAATTATACCAAAGTGTTTATTTACCTAAACCACAAAGAGAACAGGTTGATATGAAAGATAAAATGTTTGTTCTTTTTACCTAAATAATGATGTACAGTCCATGAGAAAGGTGAAAGGAGAACAAAGCTCCATGCGTAGTCATTTACGAACGGCACATCGCCGATGTTGTGGCAAGGAACAAACGGCTTGATGTTCCACTCGTCATTAGAGTTAGCGACTAGATGCTGATTCACTCGTGGTTAGGGATGGAAATCTTCAACAAGAACTGGTTCTCACTGTTCGGATTCCTGGGAATCGTTTGTGCCAATTTGTCTGTTGGTAATACTGCAGGTAACTAACTAATAATGCCTATCATGATAGCACTTCATTGTAAAATCTGCATATGAATAACTGTGAACATGAAATGAAGGCTAAAGTGTTTTCCACAGCCGGTGACACCGTATTTACTCAGAGAGATGCCGTATGTTTCCTTAAAAATCAGATATGTGTATTTTTCAGCAAAATACTGTTTAATTTTCCTGGTTGATGGCTGCAAAATTGCACAATGCACAGTTTTGCAGTTTTACAGTTTTGTTCGGACTTGACTTGCTGTTTTGTGTACTTTTGAGTGCCGAACTCATACATATACTGTATATATTTTTTTAAAGACTTGTTTCATTTTCCATTATGTCATTATTTTACCGAACATTCTTGTTTCATCGTCATTTGTCACAGAATAATTGATGTTGTATTTTGATTATTACTACAGTAGAATATTGACTTTATTAGGAGAGGATACAAGGTGGCCATGGATAATTCCTGGAGAGGTACCAGTCTGGATGATGTGTTAGCTGACCTAAGTTTTGACTCTTTAATGCACAGCTGTGGATGTCTTTAAAGTTAAAGTACCACTGATAGTCACACACACACACTGGGTGTGGTGAAATTACCCTTTGCATTTGACCCATCCCCTTGTTCCAGCCCCTGGGAGGTGAAGGGAGCAGTGCGCAGCAGCTGTGGCCGCGCTCGGGAATCATTTTGGTGATTTAACCCCCTATTCCAACCTTGTGTAGCTGACCTGGAAGATGATTCATAGAATAGAATAGAAGAATAGAAAGTACTTTATTGCTCCCTGGGGGAAATTCGAAATTCCTGGAAGAATAACTGTTGTCTTCCTGATGGACGGGATTCTCACATTATCTATTAACTCAATAATTAAACCCACTCCGCATCCATTGGGACCGATCACCCTGGAAGCGGGGTCCCCTACATCTGCGGTCCCTTCTCAAGGTTTCTTTTTTCCCCAGCTGGGGTCTTTTGAGTTTTTCCTTGCCCAGATGTTGACGTAAATCATGTGATGTCGACGTTAGTTTGTGAAGCCTTTTGATTGACTTGTGATTACGGCCTATATAAATAGATTTTATTGATTGATTAATTATATTAAAATGATTTAAAAAAAAAAAAAAAATCTGGGTTGTGGGTCTCTCAAGACCTCACTGTTGTGTTTGTACATTGTACATGTTAGTACTCATGTTTTTTCTATACTAAAAAAAGTCGATGCTAATCAACCGATTTACAATCCTTTTTTCTAAATGAGAATTGGTAAGAGAATCGATAAAAACGTCGAATCGTTAAGCAGAATCTAAGATGCAATAGTAAAAGTCTTATAAATTCCCATCCCTACTCGTGATATTTCAAATGCAGCAAATGTGGTGTTGATGAAAATTACAAGAGAAGGTTGCCGACAGCCACAACTGTTGATGCCAATGTTATTTGAGCTGTCACTTAGAGACTTATTTACTTTTGTAGAACACATAGTTGGGGACTATAGGAGGATCTATGCCTTAGTTGGAGCATTTATGGTAAGAATGTGTAATATTGCCCATACATTGCTAACGTAGAGGTCGATTAGATATCACTATGTAAAAAGACACGCAGTTAAGGCTTATCCAGCAATCATTTAATTTACTGACTATTTTAGAAATTTACTATTTTGCTGAAGTATTGTATTGTAAATTGTTGGCCATATGTAGCGTACAGAAGATTATAGATATATGGCTTCTCCATACGGCTATTCTGGCATTTTTTTCCCCAAAACGATGCTGAGCTATTTCCTATGGAAAATGTGTTGCTCCAGATTTCCCTTAATAATGATTTCATCCATTGTCGTTCATACGTGAGTCCATGGACGCAATGTTCCCTGCAGTGTGTAAACATTGTGAAACCAAAACGTTTTGTGCCCGCTTTGTGATGCAATCCAGCTTAAACGCAAATCACGAGGCAGCTGACTCATTTCAGTGATTGTCTAACAACATCAGCATCACAAGATTCCCACGGTGTGCACTTGTTTGTGTGTCCTAGAACACACAGTTTGCCTTGGTGGGGAGGGAATGGCTATTCACATCATCTCAAGAGATGATACCGGTCACCTCTATCGAGCAAACTGCAGTACACAGTATTGAACCATTGCAAGAACGTCCTTGGTTTCTGAACAAATACTCACTAGCTTTTTACAAGCATACACGCACCGATATCAATCTATTGATCTATGTATAAATGTTACATTTATCAGGTCATACTCACAGATAGGACAGCTCTAGTCCGAGGGTGTGGTGCAGAATCCAAAGTATTTATCATCCACAAGTAATTTATTTTGGTGCATTTTGTGCACGCCAAAAGCAAATCAATTTTATCAACAAAAATGTACGCTTAACCTGGAGGGTCATTGTTTTTGAGGGGTGCCTAAAAATCAAAAAAATGTTTCCCTTAATTTTTAAGGGACTAAGTGGAAGTGTCAAACTCGTTTTCATCGTATTAACCAATTTTCACAAATGTTTTGTCCAGTTAAGACATCAAGGGTGTAAGAAGTGGGATCGACCAAAGTGGTAGTGTGATAAAATATGCCATGTACCACTACAATTGTTTTATCTGGGCTATTTGGGTTGAGTGTACTACTGACATATGTGGTGTCAGAAGTGAAATCGTTTGGTGTGATAAAGTGAAGAAATGTGCCATGTGTTACTACGATTGTGTATCTGGGCCATGTGGGGTGAGGGTACACCTCTTCAAACATCCGTGGTGTTAGACGTGGGATTGTTTGTTGTGGTAGTGTGATGAAATGTGCCACTACGATTGACTATCTGGGCCATGTGGGTTGAGGGCACTTTTCCGATAGATGTGGAGTCAGAAGTGGGATCGTTTAGTGTGGTTGTGCCATGTGTCATTAAGAAGGTGCAACTGGGCCATATGAGTTAAAAGGTACTCCTCTCCAGACATCTGTGGTGTCAGAAATGGGATCGTTTGGTGTGCTAGTGCGATGAAATGTGCCATGTGTCATGGCGGTGCAGCTGGGCCATTTGGGTTGAGGGTGCTTTTCTTCAGACATCCATGGTGTCAGAAGTGGGATTGACCGGTGTCGTAGTGTGATAAAATGTGCGAATGCGATGAAATGTGCCACTTACCACTACGATTATATATCCGTGCAAATTGGGTAAAGTGCAGTTCTCTTTAGACATCCGTGGTGTCAAAAATACCATTAGTTTAGTGTGATAGTGTAATGAAATGTGCAATGTGTCAGTACGACAGTTTAACTTGGCCATTTGGGATGAGGGTACTCCTATTTAGACATCCGGAGTGCCAGCAGTAGGTTTGTTTGGTGTGGGAGAGTGATGAAATATGCCACTACAATTGAGTATCGTGGCCATTTGGGTTGAAGGTACTCCTTTTCAACATGTGGTGTCAGAAGTGGGATTGTCAGGTGAGAGTGTACATAACTGGAAGGATTCTGGAATGGAATATGCCATTACTATATTTCAAAGAGTAAAAAAAAATTATTTTTATTTTTATTTTTTTCTCATAAAGAAATACAATCATGTGTGCTTACGGACTGTATCCCTGCAGACTGTATTGATTTATATTGATATATAATGTATATATTGTGGTTTTTATGTTGATTTAAAAAAAATAATATATTTTTTTTAAATTTCTTGTGCGGCCGCGGCCGGTCCACGGACCGGTACCGGGCCGTGGCCCGGTGGTTGGGGACCACTGGTGTAAAGCACGTCGCCACTGGACTCTAGAGTCCAGTGGCGACGCCTTCTCTGGACTGATGAATCACGCTTTTCCATCTGGCAATCTGATGGACGAGTCTGGGTTTGGAGGCTGCCAGGAGAACGCTACATTTTGGACTGCTTTGTGCCGAGTGTGAAATTTGGTGGAGGAGGAATTATGGTGTGGGGTTGTTTTTCAGGAGTTGGGCTTGGGGTGAAAATGAACTTTGAATGCTCCAGGATACCAAAACATTTTGGACAATTCCGTGGGATAGCACTTCAAGTTCATATGTGAGTAAAGGCAGGTGGCCAAATACTTTTGGCAATATAGTGTAAGTTGAGGGTTTTCCTCCCCAGGCATTGGTGGCGACTTATTGTGACGACAAATCATGAGATGTCCCTGAAAGGAACCTTCCAGAAGCCCAGATGGAAAGAAAGTTAAACCCTTCCAGGTGTTGACACTTCTGCTCTTGAGCTCACTGCTCAGCGTCCATATGGTCAGCAAGCCCCCCCCCCCTTTAAAGCAGGATAATATTCCTCATCTCGGCATCACGAGGAAGAAACGCTGACTAACGAACTACGTAAAACATGTTGATAAGACGTCCTTGTGCTTTTTTTGCATCACCTTCCAAACCTGACTGCGTCCACCCTACACTTCATTACCTCATTCCTTCATTGCTTATTTTTGTTCTCTCGGCATGACCTCTGACAACCTACCAGCAAGCGAGAGCAACGTGCCGCGGATTCTGCGGCAGAGAAGGCGAGAGGTGTCCGCCAGAGGAAAGAACAGCTAAGTGAGGATTAGTTGGGTTTTAATCTGGGAGAAGGAGGGAGTCTGAGAGCCATAGATGAGACTGCGGGGACATCTGTGTGGTCGCCTGCTACAGCCATGTGAGTGCCAAATCTTGGCAAAGGGGAGGGATTGTCTTCTATACGGCAGGGCCAAAAAAGGAAAAGCAAGAAGTGGGGTCAGGTAGGGTGAACACACACCCTTGTGCTGCAGAATGACTTATACTGTACACTCATCTGGAGTGGTAGTGGAAAAAGTACCACATACAGTATAATGATGATTTGATTCTTGGCAAAGGGTAGGACGATTGTTTAAGGTCGTTTTCAATAAATCAGCTCGACACAAGCCGACGTGTTGACAAGGGGCTTCAATAATGCTTGATGTATGTTCAGCACTTGTGCAATCACTGCAGGAGAACACACACACACACACACACACACACACAGGGTAAACTAGTGCAGCACATACTGTTCTCCTCGCTCATATGTCAGTGATTTGAAAGGTCCCGGAACAATAAATCCTGAAAATTTGCTCCAGTTTCCTGTGGTGCGCACAGTAGGATTCAGAAAGTACAGTGGAGCCTCGAGTCATCAATTTGGTCAAACTGTACGACTTCTGAGGATTCTTGCTTTAATGCTCCCCCTCAGCTGTTTGAGTTTTATATATGGCCGCCACTTCAAGGAGGAAAGCCTTGTTAGGAAAAAAAAAAAAAAGTAACAACCAGGCTTCACTACACGTCTTAAAATAACATAGTAGCTGTACGTTTGATCATTTGTTTGTCTTTAGCAAACATGCTAACCAAACATGACGTTTCTGTAAGAAGTAAGAATGTTAGCACTGTAGCTAACGTAGCTATGCTAATGTCGCTACAGTGATAGCTCCTATCCTGCTTTTTAATGTTACGTTGTATGATCGCTATCCATAGAGTTGAACAAGTGCCGTGTTACAGTTAGGGCTGCAGCTGTTGAATAATTTAGTAATCGAGTTATCTATAGATTAGTTTGTTTGAATATCCATCCATCCATCTTCTTCCGCTTATCCGGGGTCGGGTCGCAGGGGCAGCAGCCTAAGCAGGGAAGCCCAGACTTCCCTCTCCCCAGCCACTTCGTCCAGCTCTTCCCGGGGGATCCCGAGGCGTTCCCAGGCCAGCCGGGAGACATAGTCTTCCCAACGGTTCCTGGGTCTTCCCCGTGGCCTCCTACCGGTCGGATGTGCCCTAAACACCTCCCTAGGGAAAAGTTCGGGTGGCATCTTGACCAGATGCCCGAACCACCTCATCTGGCTCCTCTCGATGTGGAATAATCAGATAAAAAACACTTTAGAACAGGGGTCCCCCAAACTACGGCCGGCCCGCCAGCGTCCAAAATCCGGTCCGCAGAAAGTCCCAAGCTGAAAAAACAATATATACCGTATTTTTCGGACTATAAGTCGCAGTTTTTTTTCATTGTTAGGCCGGGGGTGCGACTTATACTCAGGAGCGACTTATGTGTGAAATTATTAACACATTACCGTAAAATATCAAATAACATTATTTAGCTCATTCACGTAAGAGACTAGACGTATAAGATTTCATGGGATTTAGCAATTAGGAGTGACAGATTGTTTGGTAAACATATAGCATGTTCTATAAGTTATAGTTATTTGAATGACTCTTACCATAATATGTTACGTTAACATACCAGGCACGTTCTCAGTTGGTTATTTATGCCTCATATAACGTACACTTATTCAGCCTGTTGTTCACTATTCTTTATTTATTTTAAATTGCCTTTCAAATGTCTATTCTTGGTGTTGGATTTTATCAAATGAATTTCCCCAAAAAATGCGACTTATACTCCAGTGCGACTTATATATGTTTTTTTCCTTCTTTATTATGCATTTTCGGCCGGTGCGACTTATACTCCGGAGCGACTTATACTCCGAAAAATATGGTATATATTTTTTTTAATTGTTTTTTTTAAATCTGTCCTTTCTAATCCATTTTCTACCGCTTGTTACTCTTGCTGTCTCCTAGCCGCTCAGGCAAAGCATATGGTCTAAAGATGCATTTTTCCATCAATAACGTGACATCAAGTGCGCAATCTTTCAGTCAATTAGTGTGCGAGGAATTTATATATATTTTTATATATATATATGTATATATATATATATATATATATATATATACAACCCTGCCCCCGGCCAAATTGTTTTAACGCAACTCAATTTCAGTTTTAAGGCTAAATTGATGTTATGTATAACTCAAACACCAGCTGTAGTATGTGTTTATCGTGTGACAGTTTCTCAACTTCCGTAATAAGAAGGCTGTGTACCTGTAATTTTTGGTACTGGTTCCTAAGTGGGTCGGTTCAGGAAGATTCTGGACTAATGATACTGCTATAGGTATTTTTCTTTTCCAGCTGACTGTCGTAGTTATGACACGCTGTCACATTCAGTTCAAGTGCTGCTACTGTGCACGAGTCCATCCATCCATCTTCTTCTGCTTAAACAAAGTCGGTTGGCGGGCGCAGCAGCCTAAGCAGAGAAGCCCTTACTTCCCTCTCCCCAGCTACTTCGTCCAGCTCTTTCCAAGCTGACATAATCAGCTTGGCATAATCACAAATAAAGAGGCAACACCACACAACAGTTTGTAACATAACAATATTTCCTCTTAGTCCCCAAAGTCCCACACGCTAATAAGAGTCAGTGTCAGTTTGAAGTGAACGCCACTTAACTCACGACAGCCACTACGCCGTGCTTCATCAACCCGACCGTCCTCTAAGCGTTCCAGCATTCTACAGGCTAATAATAATCCCATCAAAAAATGTAACATTTTGAATAATCACTGGGTCTTTTTATTTATATAATACACGCATGACACAGACACGTCGGTGGCTGTCAACACTGGCTTCCGGTACGACACTCAAATAGGTCAGTTGCAACATAAACACAAATAAGAATTCCTATTGTTACACAAGGTACACCCATCTAACATGCTAATTGATCGCATACCATATATTTGATATGATATATCATGTCAAAGGTCTGTAAAAGAACCATGAATAACATATTTCAATATTATTTAATATTACTTTACTTTATTATTTAATCACTAATATTTTAAATGGTATTATAAGCTGTATGGATGGGTGATGAATATACTGAGTGTAATTGTAATGAATAGAAACCCAGTGATGGATCTGTGTGGTCGTTACAAGATGATGACATAACAACTGCATTGCACCTGCACTGCAAACATACTTGACTTGTTTAAAACTTAAAAAGCAGATGTTGTTAAAGACTTCCATGCTGTGAGTTGTTGTATCGTGATGTTGCTGGTACACAACCTCTTGTGCTAATAAAAAATGAAAATTTTCACATTTTATTTACACTAATTACATAGACAGGGGTCCTCAAACTTTTGGACTTGGGGGCCGCATTGGGTTAAAACAATTTGGCCGGGGTCCAGGCTGTGTATATATATATATATATATACAGTAAGGGTGTGGGAAAAAATCGATTCAAATTCGAATCGCGATTCTCACGTTGTGCGATTCAGAATCGATTCTCATTTTTAAAAAATCGATTTATTTTTATTTTTATTTTGTTTATATTTAAAAAAAATATATATATTTTTTTTAATTAATCAATCCAACAAAACAATACACAGCAATACCATAACAATGCAATCCAATTCCAAAACCAAACCCGACCCAGCAACACTCAGAACTGCAATAAACAGAGCAATTGAGAGGAGACACAAACAAGACACAGAACAAACCAAAGTAGTGAAACAAAAATGAATATTATCAACAACAGTATCAATATTAGTTACAATTTCAACATAGCAGTGATTAAAAATCCCTCATTGACATTATCATTAGACATTTATAAAAAAGGAAAAAAAAGAACAATAGTGTCACAGTGGCTTACACTTGCATCGCATCTCATAAGCTTGACAACACACTGTGTCCAATATTTTCACAAAGATAAAATAAGTCATAATTTTGGTTCATTTAATAGTTAAAACAAATTTACATTATTGCAATCTGTTGATAAAACATTGTCCTTTACAATTATAAAAGCTTTTTACAAAAATCTACTACTCTGCTTGCATGTCAGCAGACTGGGGTAGTTCCTGCTGAAATCCTATGTATTGAATGAAAAGAGAATCGTTTTGAATCGGGAAAAAAATGGTTTTTGAATCGAGAATCGTGTTGAATTGAAAAAAAAAATCGATTTTGAATCGAATCGTGACCCCAAGAATCGATATTGAATCGAATCGGGGGACACCCAAAGATTCACAGCCCTAATATACAGTATATATATATATATATATATACAGTATATATATATATATATATATATATATATATATATACACAGTATATGTATGTATGTATGTATATTCCTCGTGCACTAATTGACTAAAAGTGCGCGAACTTGCCGACACTGCGGCGCGAGCGTGATGATGTCACGTTAGCGATGGGAAAATGCATTTTTAGACAATATGATTTGAGCGTAAAGGAGACACCGAGAGTAACAAGCGGTAGAAAATTGATTAGAAAGGACAGATTTTTAAAAATAAGAATAAAAAAAAAAAGAAATGTGTTTATTTATTTTATTTTTTTAACTCGTGGCACTTCCGCCGGCTGGATTTTAGACGCTGGCGGGCCGTATCCGTAGCCGTATCCGTAGCCGTAGTTTGGGGACCCCTGCTTTAAACTGTGCAAACTGTTTACACCAGGGGTCCCCAAACTTTTTGACTCGAGGACCGCATTGGGTTAAAAAAATTATTTTCCTGTACTAATTGACTGAAAAAGCGTGGCTAGGAGACACTGAGAGTAACAAGCGGTAGAAAATTGATTAGAAAGGACACATTAAAAAAATAAAAAATTCCCCCTCAAAAAAATGTTTTTTTTTTTTTTTACTTGGGACTTCCTGCGGGCCGGATTTTGGACGCTGGCGGGCCGTGTCCAGCGTAGTTTGGAGACCCCTGACATATAGTATCGATAAGGGTACCGATGAATACCGGTATCAATACGAAATATTGATATTGGTATCGGTAATATCCAAACGATATACATCCCTACTCACAAGTGTGAAACGTGTTAATCAAAAAACGCTGACTCGTTACACTTGACCTCTTGTACAACACTGTATTTCTTTTGTGTATGCTGTCTGAAAATCAAAGTGTTTCAAAGAGCTTCACAAACTCCCATTGACATCCTCTGACCTAAACCCACAGAAAACACAATGTTGTATTCCAGGGCCGGCCCGTGGCATAGGCCGTATAGGCAAATGCTAAGGGCGCCGTCCATCAGGGGGCGCCACGCCAGTGCCACAAATGTTGGAGAAAAAAAAAAAAGTTGGTACTATTATTTCTAAATATAAAAAATAATCCCACGTTAATTAAAATGCAAAGTAAAGATTATTTAATAGAAATATTATTTGTTACATAATTAATTTGAGCACTGCTGTGATTCGGTTAAAGATAATCATAACATAACATTCTCATATAATATGTTAATTTGCTTTCTTTAAGTAAAAAAAAAAAGGTCAAAGACAAAGCTATTCGGTTTCTTGTGAATATATACACTTCACTGCCGATGGGGGGGGGGTGCCACCTAAAATCTTGCCTAGGGCGCCAGATTGGTTAGGGCCAGGCCTGTTTTATTCCAATGTTTACTTTAAACTTTGTTGCTAAGCCTTGTTCAGAAACAAGGACAAGCTTGAAAAACAGCTCCTTTGTTCCTCGGTCCAACTTGGCCAGCTCCCTTTCATGTCTTATCGGACCACCCGCCTATCACTTTAATCATTAACCTGATGGACAAAGACACTCATTCATACTAGCCACACTGCGAGTCCCCTCACCGACATCTTGACTTTATCTAATCCCACAATCATTGCTGGATGGCCGCCAAAATTAATGTAGCAAACTGTCATACTAGAAGTACAGTAAAAGTTCCCCTTGAGAAAATATTTCATAGGCAGGGGGGTGCCCTATTCCATTCGTTTACGTAATTGGTCTATCTATCGCGCAAAGTTCACCTGTCTTAAGTGTCTTTCCAATACATGGCCTCAGTTGGCTATCCCTCATTGACACCATTTGTCACAAAAGTCTTCGGGGTATCCCATATTTATTTCCGGACATATTGCATCTTTTCAGAAGTAATTTAGTTTACACTTTCCGCATTAATATCACCTTTATACAAGAACATTAATATAAATGAATATAAATTGTCACTGTGTAACAGTCTATCTAGTCCATCCCACTTTTGACTCCATTTTTCCACACATATTTATGCCAGATTTTTTCCCGTTAAAAAAAAAGTAAAGTGTACATTTTTAGAAGTCATTTGTTGTACTATTTTACATACAAAATTGCCTCTGTAGAGTAGTCTAATTGTCCATCCTACTTCTAACACCATTTGCCACAGAAGTTTTTGGGGATATGATGATTTTCTTTTAAATGTATGTATTTATGTACAGGATACACACACAAACCAAAAAAGTATATCTTTACATGATAGACTAGGGGTCCCCAAACTACGGATTCGGCCCACCAGCGTCCAAATTCCGGCCTGCGGGAAGTCCCAAGTTAAACTTTTTTTTGTTTTTTTTGTAAATTCTTTTGTAAATTTTTATTATGATTACTTTTTTAAATCTGTCCTTTCTAATCCATTTTCTACAGCTTGTTACTCTCGGTGTCTCCGAGCCGCTCAGGCAAATCATATTGTCTAAAAATGCCTTTACCTATCGATAACGTGACATCATCACGCTCGGAATATACATATACATATATACATATATATATATACATATACATATATATATATATACATATATATATATATATATATATATATATATATATATATATATATATATATATATATATATATATATATATATATATATATATATATATATATGTATATATATAATATATATGTATACATAAATACATAAATATATATATAGATATATACATACATACATACATATATATACATGTATATATATACATTCATACATATATACATATATATATATATATATATATATATATATGTATATATATATATATATATACATACATACATACATATATATACATGTATATATATACATTCATACATATATATATATATATATATATATATATATATATATATATATATATATATATATATATATATATATATATATATATATATATATATATATATATATATATATATATATATATATATATATCCCACTTCTGACACCATTTGCCATAAATAGTTTTAGGGTTATACCAGATTTTTTTCCCCATTGAAAACTCTATGTACCATTTTTTAGGTTATTTTTGTACTGTTTTATGTATAAATTGTCTTTTTAAGGGTAACAAAATTGTCTCTGCCTACCAGTCATCATCACGCTCGGAATATACATATACATATATATATATACATATATGTACATATACATATATATACATATATATATATATATATATATATATATATATATATATATATATATATATATATATATATATATATATATATATATATATATATATATATATATATATACATATATATATATGTATACATAAATACATAAATATATATATAGATATATACATACATACATACATATATATACATGTATATATATACATTCATACATATATACATATACATATATATATATATATATATATATATATATATATATATATATATATATATATATATATATATATATATATATATATATATATATATATATATATATATATATATATATATCCCACTTCTGACACCATTTGCCATAAATAGTTTTAGGGTTATACCAGATTTTTTTCCCCATTGAAAACTCTATGTACCATTTTTTAGGTTATTTTTGTACTGTTTTATGTATAAATTGTCTTTTTAAGGGTAACAAAATTGTCTCTGCCTACCAGTCATCATCACGCTCGGAATATACATATACATATATATATATACATATATGTACATATACATATATATACATATATATATATATATATATATATATATATATATATATATATATATATATATATATATATATATATATATATATATATATATATATATATATATATATATATACATATATATATATGTATACATAAATACATAAATATATATATAGATATATACATACATACATACATATATATACATGTATATATATACATTCATACATATATACATATACATATATATATATATATATATATATATATATATATATATATATATATATATATATATATATATATATATATATATATATATATATATATATATATATATATATATATATATATCCCACTTCTGACACCATTTGCCATAAATAGTTTTAGGGTTATACCAGATTTTTTTCCCCATTGAAAACTCTATACGTACCATTTTTTAGGTTATTTTTGTACTGTTTTATGTATAAATTGTCTTTTTAAGGGTAACAAAATTGTCTCTGCCTACCAGTCTAACTGTCCGTCCCACTTCTAACACCGCTTGCCAACATAGTCTTTGCGATAGGATGATTATTGCACAAGCCAAAAGAGTACCTTTTTGGGAGGTCATTTTTTGTACTGTAAGGGTACAAACCATAAGGGGAACTAGTGTATATACCCCTTTGTCATGATTGCAAAGTTGTCCATACTGAGTGTACCACTCCAATGATATTATAAAATGTATGTACTTTCTTTTCTGTGCGTGACATTAGAAGCACATTACTTCCCCATTCTAGTGGCTCATCACAAAGGTCCTTGCAACACAGGATTGTCTGCAAAAGGCCACTACTTTCTTTAAAATGAACTAACAATGAGGAAATGATAAAGTAATCCCACACAGTTATTCTATTCTGACCACCTCACTTCTGACGCCATATCTATCTCTCAATGTGTAATTTCCACAATGGTATAATAATATAATGTACCTCATAGGGCTGACTAATGGTCTCCAAGGTAACTCCATCATGCCAAGCTGCTTCAAGTAGTACATTTTAGGATGACAGCCCAGCGGCAAGCCATTGGATCCATTAAGGTGCAACAACAGTGCAAAACATGGACTTTGTGTCATTTTAGCAGCAGTCTTTGACCTTTTTCATGGCTTATTTTTGTCCGAAACTTTGCTTCTAAACTTTTGACATCCCCCAGCTGTCGGCTGTCAGCGATGCAGCTCTCCTGCAGCTTTGCCTCCAGGGGAAGCTTTCCCCCCCACAATATCCTCGCACCCCATGCTATGAGTCAAATATCATTATCGCAGCGTGATGCGTGTACGTTCTTCCGTGTAATTAAAGTTAGGTACAAGGTGACATTTCTGCAGCCTTAATTATGTGAATAAAGGAGGCGTAGGGTAGGTAATTTTCTCCGAGGAGTGACAGGAAAAAGGATTGGTGACAGGTGGCTGTGGGTGACTGATATTTTGTCTAATTTATTCCAAAGCTTGGGATATTAAGCCTCACTTTTAATTATTGAAATTTATTTTCTCTTTCCAATCTCTCTTTCATTGCACTGAGCCTGAGACAGATTGTCCAAAGGAACAATGATGTCAGCAAAGCAGCCTGCGTCAAAGTCTCAGGGGCACGTTCGCAATCCCCCTGAGCCTGACTGAGCCTTCCATTGAGATCACACTGCACACTAATCAAATCTGTAGCCCTGCAGGATGTCTCTTTAGCACATGAGCCACTATGGCGTCGACCACAACTCACATAGCCTCTGCCATGGCTGAATACTTTTCATTTGACGCTATCGCCTCCTACACGTGCCTCAATTAACATTCATTCAAGATGCATTGTTGTGTTTTTGCCTGTGTTGTCATGCATTGTTAGAGCGGTATGGTATGTTTCAAAGAGGAAGCCATCATATTTTGGAATTATTTATTCCTACACAAGTTTTACTACGGTATTGTGATTTCATATACAGATTTGTCTATTTTCTTTTTACCTCTGGGCTTACAAAACCCCAAAATGTTACACTTGTATATTGCAGACCTCACCATCAAACCCATATATTATTCACTGACAAATTAAGTAGAATTTTGTGTAATTTTTTTATATTTTGTTTAATTAGTCCTGTCCAGCTACTCAGGCAAATCATATAGTTGATGTAGATGCCCATATTTGCTGTACAGATTTACTTTACAAAAGAGAAGTGTGGGATACTTCTCTTGCTGCCTTATTTGTATTTGACTTTATTAAATGGATTTATAATGTTTGGTGCAGGAGGGGATAAAAAGAGAAAAAAAGGAAGACAGAAGGGATAAGAGGGGGATAAAACAGACAGACAACAACAACAACAACAGAACCACATCAGCAAATATGATATGTACAAATATGATACGAAAAGTGATAGCAAAGAAGCAGTTCGTGAAGTAAATATTAATAATACAGAAATGACAATGAACATTATTACACTACAAATGGAGCAATACAAATACCAATAGAAATAGTACAATTGATAATGAATAATAATAATTACCTCGGTAACACTTTAGTATGGGGAACATATTCTAAGTAACAAAGACTTAATTTAGAGTTATTTGGACACTAGGGGAACATATAAGGGTTAGGGTTACTAATAAGCAGGGTTAGGGTTAGGGTTACTAATAAGCAATCATTCGGAGGTTATTGAGGGAAGACTCTTAGTTAATGGCTTACTGGTTGTATAATAAGTCCACGCAGAATAAGGCATTAATAAGTACTTAATAATGACTAATTAAGAGCCAATATGTTACTAATTTGCATGTTAATAAGCAACTAATTAATGGTGAATATGTTCCCCATACTAAAGTGTTACCATTACCTCTATTATCAACAATACATACATGTAATGATAACTTGAATTACAAAAGAAAGCAGATAAATGAAGGGGAAGAAAGAAGCAAACTGTATTAACCTTGGCGATAGCTATATTATCAATAGGTTAAGTTACCCAGTTATCCCTAGGTGAACAACATTAATATATGTTTGATGAAACGTGATTGTATGCATGAGTGCATATGTGCTTGTATATGTACAGTATGTGTATATGTATGTATGTACAGTGAATGTGTGTGTGGATGTATGTACCATGAGTGTGTATGTATGTACTGTATTTGTCTATGTATGTGGGAGCATACGTGGGTAAGTACCAATATGTGCGCGTATGTATGTATTAATAAATGAATCGGACGGGAAGACTGTCCCCGCCCCACCAGCAACCGGGCCCCCACGAGCCCCCCCAGGAGAACACGCTCCAGGCCACCCCACCCAAGTCGGCCGCCGCAGGACCACCCAGCACAGGGCCACGGGAACCCCTCCAGCCCACCTGCAGGGACCCCAACAATTGAGATGAAACATCCAGCAAACCTCCTTAGGGAAGAGAGAGAGAAAATAGAAGGAGATCACAGACACACTGACACACAGGTCACTACCCCAGCAGCTGGCCGACTTGCAGCACGGCAGAATACTCTGCAGCGCATCGAGCTGCCACGATAGACGCGGAGACTAGACCCAGCAGGCCCCAACCAAGACGGGCATTAGGGGTGAACGGTGGGACACAGGGGCCCCAAACACGCAGCCCGCCTGCAGTAGAATTTTGTGTAAATTGATTTTCAAAAATCTGCCACCACTCCAAAAAGGGGTTCACTATTGGCATCCCACCCCATAATTTCGTACAACTAAAAAAAAAAAGAACAATTGTACTAAATAACAAACAACCTCTAACCTGCTTGAATGGTAAAGTACTTCAGTATACTGTATACATGTGTATTATTTGTTTGGCTCCGAACAGTAGACCATGTTCATCTAAACTTTAGAATCCATGTTACCTGTAACTTCATAAAGACTTTAAAATCCACTTTACCGGTAATTTCATCTAGACTTTAGAATCCACTTTACCTGTAACTTCATCAAGACTTTAGAATCCACTTTACCTGTAACTTCATCAAGACTTTAGAATCCATGTTACCTGTAACTTCATCTAGACTTTAGAATCCACTTTACCTGTAACTTCATCTAGACTTTAAAATCCATGTTACTATTATTATTATTTTTTTTTTTATGTGTATATGTGTGTATGTATATATATATATATATACGTGTGTATGTGTGTATGTATGTATGCGTATGTGTATGTGTATGTATGTGTATGTATATATGTTTATATATATATTTATTTATTTTTATTTTATTTTATTTTTTATTTGTGTGTGGCGTCGCGCGGGTCTCGCTTCCTGTTGGGTGGGGTCCGTGCCCGTGTGGCCCGACCTTGCGCTGTGGGGTCTCTGTTGGCGACTTGATGTGGTGGCGGCGCGGCGCCCGTGTCTGGTCTGGATACTGTGTCTCGGTTGTTTGGGCGGTGGTGTGTTTGTGCGGGTTTGGGTTGGGGTGGTGGGGTCTTTTGGCGGGGGGGGGGGGGGGTGTTGGTGTCTCTTGTTTGCGTGTTGGCGTTTGGGCTTGCTGGCGGGCTGGCGCTGGCTGGTATCTGTGATCCTGTTGGCGTGTGGTTGCCGGTCGCGGTTTATTTTTTGATCGCTTTGATTTGATTGGGTGGTGCTGGCTGTCTGTGGGTGTTGTGGCTGCTGTTTCTGCTGCCGTTTGTTTGTGGTGTGAGCGCCCGTGGCTGCTGGGTCTGGTGCAGGGGGGTGGCTGATGTTGTGACTGGTGGCAGCGCGCGCGCGTGGTGGTTGTCGGGGCTGACAAACTGTGTATATGTATGTGTATGTGTGTGTGTGTGTGTATGTATGTATGTATGTATGTATGTATGTATGTATGTATGTATATATATGTGTATGTGTATGCATGTGTATGTGCGTGTATGTGTACATGTGTATGTATATATATATGTATGTATATTTCTGGGGGTACGTTCTGGGCCTGCCTGTCGGGTGGGGGTCGGCGCCTCAGGCTACTGCATCCGGACTGCGTGTCTGGAGCTCCTGGGTCCCGCCGTCCATCCCTTCCGGGTGGCCGTCTTGGTTGGGGCCTGCTGGGTCTGGTCCCTGCGTCTACTGTGGTGGCTTGGTGCTGCAGGGTATTCCGAGGTGCTGCGAGTCGGCCAGTTGTTGGGGTAGCGACCTTGTGTGTCAGCATGTCTGTGATCTTCTTTTAATTCTTTTTTTATTTATTTATTTATTTTTTATTTTTTTTATAAATAGATTTAATTATTTATTTATTTATTTTTTTCCCCTTTTTTAAAAAAATATATTTTATTAATATTATTATTATTATGTATTTATTTATTTAATTTATTTATTCCCCTACCTCGGGGGGGGGGACTCGGCGGGGCGGTTGCTGGTTGTTCCATCTCCATCGTTGGGGTCCCTGCGGGTGGGGTGGGTGGTTCCTGTGGCCCCGTGCTGGGTGGTCCTGTGGCGGCCGGCTTGGGTGGGGTGGCCGTGGGCTGGCCTCGCCGCGCTCTCCGGGGGTGGGGGGGGGGCTCGTGGGGGCCCTGTTGCCGGTGGGGCGGGGGCGGGGGCGGTCTTCCCGTCCGGTTGCGGGGGGTCTCCAGGCCCCTCGGGCGGGGCGTCCCGCCTTTCTGTCCGTGTGGGGTGTGGTCTCTCGCTGGCTTGGGGTCTGGCTGCCCCCTGTTTTTCTCGTGCCTTGTCCTCTGCCGGGTGCGTCTGTCTGCGGCCTGCTGCTGGCCCTTGTGGGCGGCACGGTGGGCCAGGCTCTGGGGTTCCTGTTGCTGTCCGGCTTGGCTGCGTGGGGGCGGTGGCCCCTGGTTCCCTGGGCACCACACCTACTGTTTGTGGGATGGGCTCTCGGGGAGGCTGGGGCCGTACTCTGGCTCCCGCACACACTGGGAGTCAAATGTATTGTACATGCAAATTCACATATACTCACACACATACATACACACATACGTAGGTACCTACGCTCCCACATACATATACAAATAAATACAGTACATATTTACACACTCAAAGTTCGTACATCCACACGCACATTCATTATACAAACATACTGTATACACATACTGTACATATACATTCACTGTAAAAACATACATATACACATACAGTACATATACATTCACTGTACAAACACACACATACACATACTACACATACATTCACTGTACAAACACACACATACATATACTGTACATATACATTCACTGTACAAACACACATTTACACATACTGTACATATACATTCACTGTTCAAACACACATACTGTATACACATACTGTACATATACATTCGCTGTACACACATATACACATACTGTACATATACATTAACTGTACAAGCACACATACACATACTGTACATATACAAGTACATATGCACACATACACTCATGCACATAATCACGTTTCATCAAACATATATTAACGTTGTT
The DNA here is from genome assembly GCF_033978785.1 of Entelurus aequoreus. Taxonomy (NCBI): domain Eukaryota; kingdom Metazoa; phylum Chordata; class Actinopteri; order Syngnathiformes; family Syngnathidae; genus Entelurus; species Entelurus aequoreus. Next base: position 13,356,885 of record NC_084744.1, on the reverse strand, counting down.
GCCCTAGGGTAAACTGGGTATAACACATGGCACACTGACAAAGCTTAACCTATTATACTATAACAATCTACAAGGTTAAGGTTGCTTCTCTTTCTTCCCCTCCATTTTTCTGCATTCTTTCGTATCTCAAGTTATCATTACGTATATGTATTGTTGCATTTGAACAATTGTATTGTTGATAATAAAGGTAAAGTACTGGTATTGTTTATTATCAATAGCACTATTTCTATTGGTATTCATATTGCTCCATTTTTAGTGTAATAATGCTCATTGTCATTTCTGTATTTTTTTTTTTTTTAAATTTTCGCTAACTGCTTATTTGCTATTACTTTTACCATCATATTTGTACATGTCGTATTTGCTGATGTTGCTCTGTTGTTGTTGTTGTTGTGTTTGCTGTTGTTGTTTTTGTCTCTCTGTCTAATCCCCCTCTTGTCCCCACAATTCCCCCCTCTGTCTTCCTTTTTCTCTCTTTCTATCCCCTCCTGCTCCGGCCCGGCTGCACCAAATGATAATATAAATACATTTAATAAAGTCAAAATACAAGTAAGGCAACAAGAGAAGTATCCTACACTTCTCTTTTGTAAAGTAAATCTGAACAGCCGATATGGGCATCTACATCTGCTATATGATTTGCCCGAGAAGCTGGGCAGGACATTATAAAAATTAAAAAAAATAAAAAAAAATAAAAAAAAATAAAAAAAAATAAAATAAAATCCATGTTACCTGTAACTTCATCTAGACTTTAGAATCCACTTTACCTGCAACTTCAACAAGACTTTAGAATCCAATTTACCTGTAATTTCATCTAGACTTTAGAATCCATGTTACCTGTAACTTCATCCAGACTTTAGAATCCACTTTACCTGCAATTTCATGTAGACTTTAGAATCCATGTTACCTGCAACTTCATCTAGACTTTGAAATCCACGTTAGCTGTAAGTTCATCAAGACTTTAGAATCCACGTTACCTGTAACTTCATCTAGACTTTAGAATTCAGGTTACCTGTAACTTCATCAAGACTTTAGAATTCACGTTACCTGTAACTTCATCTAGACTTACGAATCCCTTTTACCTGTAACTTCATCTAGACTTTAGAATCCATGTTACCTGCAACTTCATCTAGACTTTAGAATCCATGTTACCTGTAACTTCATCTAGACTTATGAATACCTTTTACCTGTAACTTCATCTAGACTTTAGAATCCATGTTATCTGCAACTTCATCTAGACTTTAGAATCCACGTTACCTGTAACTTCATCTAGACTTTAGAATTAATGTTACCTGTAACTTCATCTAGACTTTAGAATCCACGTTTCCTGTAACTTCATCTAGACTTATGAATCCCTTTCACCTGTAACTTCATCTAGACTTTAGAATCCATGTTACCTGCAACTTCATCTAGTCTTTAGAATACATTTTTTATTTACAAAAAATGTAGTGGAAAAAAAAAAATCCACTTTTAGCATCTCCGGGACATTTTGTTATTGACTATCCCACTTCTGACACTATAGAAGTCTGTGTAAGAGCACCCACAACCTAGGTCTGTTGGGTTCAAAAAGGCTTGTCTAAAAATCAGCTGTCTATGTCACCTCCATGGACCTTCCAATTGAGAAGCCTCATACTTAACAATCCCAATTTTGACACCACCGACTTCTGTTAGGGAATTTCATTGGCCAATTTTCGTGAATGCCTTCGTAATGCCTTTTAATAATTCTAGCTGGTACTGTATTTATTTTTAGTTCCCCGGGTGACAAGGCTCTAGCAGCTAATTATGTGTCTCCATGCACAGTTTGGAGCTGCTCCTCTAAGTTAATAATTATTAGGGCTGGAATGTACTCTCTCATCACATAGCTTGCATCCCCTTTGACGGCGTCTTGTTTGATTTATAGTTCTGCCGCGAGGGGTGGCGCCAGACTTGTAATTCTCTTCCAAAACACTAAGGGGCAGTTTGTCTTGAAGGAGCAACCGGCTGTGTCTTTGACTAGATATTCACCTTCTTGTGAAGAGTGTCGATAGGCGACAACCACAACATCGACATCTTTGTCTACACCGGAACTAATCATTCAGAATCATACGTTTACTTTTAATGGACGTTTTACTTATAAACCAGAGGAAAATACCTTCGCGAAGATGGACTGTGCAACTTCTGAACGAGTCGCGGCAGAGGACGCTATTATTATTTGCAACGCTATTTGGCCGTTGAGACACAGGAAAAGAGAGAGCTATCATGTCATTGTAAAGAAATAAAACTGTTAAATAACTATTGTAAGTTAACGACATAATGGTGGTAAACTGTATTGTCATCATACTTGCCAACCTTGAGACCTCCGAATTCGGGAGATGGGGTGTTGAGGTGGGGGGGTGTATATATATATATATATATATATATATATATATATATATATATATATATATATATATATATATATATATATATATATATAAATAATCCGTTCATGAATGAGTATATCCGTTCGGCCACCGTGTTCAATGAAGAAGTCTGATCTACAAAATTTGCAGGTATCATTTTTTCCAATCATTTTGGAATTTACAAGCGTACTTATTCTTCTTACTTGTCGTCGCCATGTCTCTTCTTCGTTCTTCTGCTTCGTCTCTGTTATGTTTTTGGACATTACTACTTTCCGTAGTTTTGAAGCAATGCATGATGGGAATCCGGATGTTGTGTGTCAGTGTATTAACGTGCCGGCTGGAATAAACACACGCTGAGAAATAGCTCCGTGCCTGCCTACTTTATGGGTTATAGATAAACCTATGGATAACGGAGACATATATAATAGTCTCCTTTTTAGGTGAGAGAGGACGCTAAAGGCAGTGCCTTTAAGGCACGCCCCCAATATTGTTGTCCGGGAGGAATTCGGGAGAATGGTTGCCCCGGGAGATTTTCGGGAGGGGCACTGAAATTCGGGAGTCTCCCGGGAAAATCGTGAGGGTTGGCAAGTATGATTGTCATGTGTGTTGTCCGTGAACATAACGTGCTTGAAAGATGTTTGACAGAAAATGAGGAGGTGTTGTGAGTGAGCGAAATAGACGCGTGTGCACAAGAAAGAGAAATGCGTCAGAACTGAACCTGTTAGCACAAGATTGGCAATAAAAAATATATAGTGTCTTTTCTGTGACTTCCTTTGGACAAAAAACAATAAGCAGAAAAACGACACATTAAGTAATTATTTTTTAAAGCGCACCAAGATAATAATTACACAATATCAGCTTGCATTCTAATGTTCAATCATGTTGCTTTATTTCATACAATAGTTTGTGCATTTCAAGCACAAAGTCTGCTCTCCTGTGCTTGGCCACCTTCCTAGGATTTTTGGGAAGTACACGCAAGGCTTGCGGGAAGGTATGCAGGGGGAGGGGGCAAGACGGCGTCGCTTACGCAAGTTACGAGACGCGAGAGTATACACCAGGCTTTATCTCCAGTCCTGCAAATAAACTGCATTTCTTACACCCCGAGAGCTAAGCTAGCTTTAAACAACACCAATAAATAAGTACTAAGTAAACTTTAAACAATGTGGTTGGAACCGCGTTGCAGCACAAAGTAAGCCGCTATTAACAGGAAATGAACACATATATTAATAAGAGTCTTGAAAGAGGATTATACAGTACAACAACAGTAGGTCAGCATTGTCACAGTCAGTACATGACACGTAAGAGAAGGGCGGATCGATCCATAAATTGGTGGTGTTGATACCAATAGTAGTATCAGTATATGATCGCTACAAGAGTGATTAGGTAGATATTTTTGTGTTTGTTAATGTTTAAAAACTTTGAGGAAGAAGACTTTGAGGGCAAAATGCAAAGCATTTAATTGAGTAATAGATAGTAGTTTTTGATTTTGTTTAGTTTTTGTGTACTATTGACTTTGTTTTGATCAAAAAAGTGTATGTAATAAGAGAATATTGAACTAGTTTAAATATTGTGCTGATATTGTTAAACTATAGCACACACCATAAATGTATTGAAAAATGTACAGTTAATTTGATGGGTATGGGTATCAGTGTCGGCTGATCTCACTCATGGATGATCGGTATCGAAACCGGCAGCAAAAAGCCCTGATATGAAAATCCATAACCCCAACCATCACACCAATCTCAATGCCATGGTTCCTCCAAGCGGGTGGCCTGACAACAAAAATCCAACTTCTGACACCACGGACATCTGAGATCACACGACCTTTCCCAGGCCTGGGTGACCCATTCTGATCATCCTAGTGTCCAAGGTCCTTCTTAAATGACAATGCTACCCGACGATCCCACTTCTGACATCTGAGAAGGAGGAGCCTCAACCAGGATTCAAATATTTGGTCAAAATACCTGTTAATGACATTTTGTGCAACTTTTGAGGTTTTGACCAATTTACAACCGTACAGTGTACACCTTCACCGGCATCTGACTTCGAATTTCAATTAAAACGGAGCAATATTATCTTTTTTAAAGGCAGACCTATTGATACAGCTGTTATAGTGGATCCAATTACAAGACACACGTCAGTAGTGCACGTCACATCTATTTTTTTTACTGTAACGCTCTACCATACACAGACGTGGACCGCCGGACCTTTTAAATTCACCCTCGTCTCCCAGTCCTCCGACCTTATGTGGTTTAGAAATGATCGAATCAGTTTTTTCCCCTGACTGTGCAATATATTAAATCCATTTCAATATAAGCAGCTCAATTTTATAAATCCATGTTGGGTCAGATTGTGCGTAAGAACGGCAGCTCATTGTGATGTTGCTTACTTTTAGGTTGAAAGAAAAGAAAGAAGAATGTGTGCAATATGATCTCCGTTATACTGTGGAAAAGCTGTGTGCATCACACAATGCATGTGGGTGGGATTAGCCCTGCATTTTTAGCCATGTTTATCCGGTACCATTACTATATTTCTATATCAGGTACCCCCGCATACCCCACCCCCCTCCTCCAGTCCAGGATAATAGACTGATCCATGTTATGACGCACATGGCTTTCGTCTGCAGAGGAGGGGTTTTGCGCACACACTCACAAAGGCTCCGTGATGCCTTGTGTGCACACAAGGGTCGCGGCCAGGTATTTACATCACAAGATAAGTGACTGACGCCACAGGATTACTGTATCAGCACACCATATGCTGATAGTACACCCTTGCTGCATTCTTGAGCTGAAAAAACCCAAAAACTTTCTATTGACCTGATAAAAAGTGATCGTAGAAGCAGATACCAGACAGGTACTCAATCAAGCAAGCGTTCGGTTTCTCAACTTTTGGCATTTCTTGCAAGGCGTCGTTAAGACTGGCTGCAAATTGCATTCAGATTGGCCACATGCAAAAAAGAATTATGATACAATAACTGTCTGGGGGAAATGGCAGCGAAAACTAACTAAATGTTAGTTTTATTGCTTCAATGGACACAAATGAAGCCAAATGTTGAGGTCTGGTTTCAATAAACCGCAGTCTATTTGGAGAGAAATGACACTAATCAATGCGTAATTTATGCCTTTACAAACTCATTGGTGTTGATTTAACAGAATGTTTAGTACTATGGTTGTAGTTTTAAGTGGCGTAAGACTGCATCACATCTGTTTTCAATATTTTACAGCAATTCTGAGACAAACGATGTATAAAAATCTGCCTGACAGTGGATATCTCTAAGATCAACACTGAATCTGTTGGGATTTTGACAATTTTTTTCATAACAAGTAGAAATAAAATAAATCTGTTACCAAGGTCAAACTTGGTCTATCATAAAAATGTATTAACAGTATAGGCAATGTTTCAAGTAACATTTTATTATCCTTAACTGTCATTCAAATGTAAAAAAAAAACAAAACACAAAAACCTTTAGTTGGCATCATTTGAAGTTCAAACCATCATCATGCTCTTACTTATCTGGTGAAACATCAGCTCAGAGGGAAACTGAAGAATTATGTCCGTAATGAAAAATGACTTGCATGAAAAACAATCAACAAATGAATCATTTGTATTCATTTTTCCAAAAATGAAAAATGACTTGCATGAAAAACAATCAACAAACTAATCATTTGTATTCATGTTTCCAAGTGTCTCTAAACCTGTGGGGACATTAAAATTGTTATATATCTTCAAAGCCAAACAGGACATAAAAGTCCTTAAGTTTTTGAAGGGCGTAAAAACATTTTGAATTCATATTAATTTTGTTTAAATGTTTTAATAAAAACATCAAATATTTGAACTTTTGAATGCCCTTTGATCAGATATTCACCGTGCGTGACTGCTCGCCGTCTGTTCGCTGTTGCGAAAAAGCTAAGTATCGCTCTATCTGTGTGCTTTTAATTGTTCTACAGCTTTCTTTATCACTTCTCAAACATATTTAGTGGTACTATTTAACTTGCAAATCACCCGATCTCTGTCCCACCACCCTTTCCTCAGCTAGCTAGCTGCTAAGCTAGCGCAGAGAAAGGCAGCGCCGGTAAGAAGCTACTCCCACAGACCGCGACCACTTCCCTGAGGACAGCAGGAACTTCACTTGGTGACAGAAAACACTGTGAGTAATGGCTTCCTGCGCGTCTTGCACCATACTCACGGAGAGGTTGGCTCTGCTAGAGGGCCGTGTCCGCCAGTTAGAGCAGAGTAATGTCGTAACTTTAGATGTTGCGGACACATCTGCTAGCGTTAGCTGTAGCGAGCTAACTAGCCCAGCTTGTAGCAGTCCTAAGCGGCCTACAAGCTACGGTGTACCGGTTGAGACGCATAATAGATTTAGCTCTTTAGCTAGTCCTACACCCCAGTCTACCGGGCACCACACCTTAGTCATAGGGGACTCCATCACCCGAAACATAAAGCTTAGCAAACCAGCCACAATAAAGTGTATCCCCGGGGCCAGAGCACCTGACATTGAAGCTAATCTTAGGGAGCTAACTCGCAACAGGCCTAGTAAACACGTACGACAGGCTAATCGCACCACTAATTATGCGAATATAGTTGTACACGTTGGCTCCAATGACACTAGAATGAGACAGTCAGAGATTACAAAGAGAAACATAGCCAGGACTTGTGATCTCGCCAGAAAGATGTCCAGGCATCGAGTAATTGTCTCTGGCCCCCTGCCTGCGAGAGGTAATGATGAGAGATATAGCAGATTAGTCTCGCTTAACAAGTGGTTGGCTAGCTACTGTAGGGAGCAGGGACTAACGTTTATTGATAACTGGCCCTCTTTCTGGGGCAAACCAGGCTTGCTGATGAGAGACGGCCTTCACCCTAACCAGGAAGGCGCCATCATCCTGTCTAGAAACATAGACTACTATTTAAGTCTCACTTGACTGACTACACTAGAGCAAGCCTGGTCACAGGCAATTACAATGTCTGTTAGTCCGGGTGAGGAGTCAGTTAAGCTAGAACTAGCCAGCGCCAGGCTGGATAATCCATGTACGCATAGCAATTCTCTTAGAATAATACACAATTCACATAATGTTTTTTCTGTTGTGTCTGTGTCAGAGGTGGACATGCATTCTACTGAGGTGGCAAATTATGATACGTCCAGTCTATTGCAGCACCAAGCAAACAATCGGAAAATTCCCGTCATATCAATTCCTAGATATGGTCGAAACTATTTAAAGTGCACTACGCATAATAAACGCAACATTGTTAATATTGCCACTGCGGATAATCTTAACAAAAACTCGTCAAGACAGCCCAATACCTATAATATGGGCTTTTTAAACATAAGATCATTGTCTCCCAAGGCGTTATTGGTTAATGAGGTCATTAGAGACAACAATCTTAACGTCATTGGTCTTAGCGAAACCTGGCTCAAACCGGACGAATTTTTTGCGCTAAATGAAGCATCTCCTCCTAACTATACAAATGCGCATGTTGCCCGCCCTCTTAAAAGGGGAGGGGGTGTCGCACTAATATACAATGAAAATTTCAACCTTACCCCTAACCTAAATAATAAATATAAATCGTTTGAGGTGCTTACTATGAGGTCTGTCACACCGCTACCTCTCGACCTAGCTGTTATTTACCGCCCCCCTGGGCCCCATTCGGACTTTATCAGTGAATTCTCAGAGTTCGTTGCTGATCTAGTGACGCACGCCGACAATATAATCATAATGGGGGACTTTAATATCCATATGAATACCCCATCGGACCCTCAGTGCGTGGCGCTCCAAACCATAATTGATAGCTGTGGTCTTACACAAATAATACATGAACCCACGCATCGCAACGGTAATACAATAGATCTAGTGCTTGTCAGGGGTGTCACCACCTCCAAAGTTATGATACTTCCATATACTAAAGTAATGTCCGATCATTACCTTATAAAATTTGAAGTTTTGACTCTTTGTCAACAAGCTAATAATAATAATAACTGCTATAGCGGCCGCAACATTAATGCTGCCACAACGATGACTCTTGCTGACCTACTGCCTTCGGTAATGGCACCATTCCCAAATTATGTCGGCTCTATTGATAACCTCACTAACAACTTTGACGATGCCTTGCGCGAAATTATTGATAGTATAGCACCGCTAAAGCAAAAAAGGGCCCCTAAAAGGCGCACCCCATGGTTTACAGAAGAAATTAGAGCTCATAAATTATCATGTAGAAAACTGGAACGCAAATGGCGCGCGACTAAACTTGAGGTTTTCCATCAAGCATGGAGTGATAGTTTAATAACTTATAAACGCATGCTTACCTTAGCTAAAGCTAAATACTACTCAAATCTCATCCGCCTCAACAAAAACGATCCTAAATTTCTGTTTAGTACAGTAGCATCGCTAACCCAACAAGGGACTCCTCCCAGTAGCTCCACCCACTCGGCAGATGATTTTATGAATTTCTCTAATAAGAAAATTGAAGTCATTAGAAAGGAGATTAAAGACAACGCATCCCAGCTACAACTGGGTTCTATTAACACAAATACGACTGTATATACGACGGACACTGCCCTCCAAAATAGTCTCTCTATTTTTGATGAAATAACATTAGAGGAATTATTACAGCGTGTAAGTGGGATAAAACAAACAACATGTTTACTTGACCCACTTCCTGGGAAACTTATCAAGGAGCTTTTTGTATTATTAGGTCCATCAGTGTTAAATATTATAAACTTATCACTTTCCTCCGGCACTGTTCCCCTAGCATTCAAAAAAGCGGTTATTCATCCTCTGCTCAAAAGACCTAACCTCGATCCTGACCTCATGGTAAACTACCGACCGGTCTCCCACCTTCCGTTTATTTCTAAAATTCTCGAAAAAATTGTTGCACAGCAGCTAAATGAACACTTAGTGACTAACAATCTCTGTGAACCTTTTCAATCCGGTTTCAGGGCAAATCACTCTACGGAGACAGCCCTCGCAAAAATGACTAATGATCTATTGCTAACGATGGATTCTGATGTGTCATCTATGTTGCTGCTTCTTGATCTTAGCGCCGCTTTCGATACTGTTGATCATAATATTTTATTAGAGCGTATCAAAACACGTATTGGTATGTCAGACTTAGCCTTGTCTTGGTTTAACTCTTATCTTACTGACAGGATGCAGTGTGTCTCCCATAACAATGTGACCTCGGACTATGTTAAGGTAATGTGCGGAGTTCCCCAGGGTTCGGTTCTTGGCCCTGCACTCTTTAGTATTTACATGCTGCCGCTGGGTGACATCATACGCAAATACGGTGTTAGCTTTCACTGTTATGCTGATGACACCCAACTCTACATGCCCCTAAAGCTGACCAACACGCCGGATTGTAGTCAGCTGGAGGCGTGTCTCAATGAAATTAAACAATGGATGTCCGCTAACTTTTTGCAACTCAACGCTAAGAAAACGGAAATGCTGATTATCGGTCCTGCTCAACACCGACATCTATTTAATAATACCACCTTAACATTTGACAACCAAACAATTACACAAGGCGACTCGGTAAAGAATCTGGGTATTATCTTCGACCCAACTCTCTCGTTTGAGTCGCACATGTTACTAAAACGGCCTTCTTTCATCTCCGTAATATCGCTAAAATTTGTTCCATTTTGTCCACAAGCGATGCTGAGATCATTATCCATGCGTTTGTTACATCTTGTCTCGATTACTGTAACGTTTTATTTTCGGGCCTCCCTATGTCTAGCATTAAAAGATTACAGATGGTACAAAATGCGGCTGCTAGACTTTTGACAAAAACAAGAAAGTTTGATCATATTACGCCTATACTGGCTCACTTGCACTGGCTTCCTGTGCACCTAAGATGCGACTTTAAGGTTTTACTACTTGCGTATAAAATACTACACGGTCAAGCTCCTGCCTATCTTGCCGATTGTATTGTACCATATGTCCCGGCAAGAAATCTGCGTTCAAAGAACTCCGGCTTATTAGTGATTCCCAGAGCCCAAAAAAAGTCTGCGGGCTATAGAGCGTTTTCTATTCGGGCTCCAATACTATGGAATGCCCTCCCGGTAAAAGTTAGAGATGCTACCTCAGTAGAAGCATTTAAGTCTCATCTTAAAACTCATTTGTATACTCTAGCCTTTAAATAGACTCCCTTTTTAGACCAGTTGATCTGCCGTTTCTTTTCTTTTCTTTTCTACTCTGCTCCCAACCCGAGGTGGACCGCTAGCCTGTTCATCGGATGGGGACATCTCTACGCTGCTGACCCGTCTCCACTCGGGATGGTTCCTGCTGGCCCCACCATGGACTGGACTTTCGCTGATGTGTTGGACTTTCACAATATTATGTCAGACCCACTCGACATCCATTGCTTTCGGTCTCCCCTAGAGGGGGGGGGGGGGGGGGGGGGGGTGTTACCCACATATGCGGTCCTCTCCAAGGTTTCTCATAGTCATTCACATTGACGTCCCACTGGGGTGAGTTTTCCTTGCCCGTATGTGGGCTCTGTACCGAGGATGTCATTGTGGCTTGTACAGCCCTTTGAGACACTTGTGATTTAGGGCTATATAAATAAACATTGATTGATTGATTGATTGATGATTGTGCGTGCTGCTGGTCCACTAATAGTACTAACCTTTAACAGTTCATTTTACTCATTTTCATTAATTACTAGTTTCTATGTAACTCTTTTTATATTGTTTTACTTTCTTTTTTATTCAAGAAAATGTTTTTAATTTATTTATCTTATTTTATTTTATTATTATTTTTAAAAAGGACCTTATCTTCACCATACCTGGTTATCCAAATTAGGCATAATAATGTGTTAATTCCACGACTGTATATATCGGTATCGGTTGATATCGGTATAGATAATTAAAGAGTTGGACAATATCGGAATATCGGATATCGGCAAAAAGCCATTATCGGACATCCCTAATTGTAATAACTCATCTTATGCAAATGTGTACTAATTGAAAACTGTGACAGCATTTGATCAAAAGGAGTTTGAAGGATTCACATAAAAGACATGTTTGGTATTTTTATTCCAGGCTTATGTTGACAGAGATTTGAGCAAAAAAAGTACAGTAAAAAAACAATTAAAAATCGTTTTGTGCCCTTTGAAAAATGAAGGAATTGTATGTCCTGTTTATTGTCAGCGTACACCTGTGAAAAAATTGGACATTGAATTTCTTAGAATTTTACATGTAAAAAAACGTCTCAGGAAAATTTTTGGTATAATAGAATAATAAATTATGACCAAAATACACTAAAAATGTACTAAAAGGACAAAAAAAAATCAGCCTTTGTCTCCTGAGAGCTACAGCGAGTAGTTTTACTTTGTTTTAGCTTTAGTAAACACTGAATAATTTACTTTTTACACTTCAAAATGATATTTAAAACATTGCCTGTACAGTTAGTAAAGGTTTTAGGTAACAGCTTGCCCGTGCAACATAGAAATTTGCTTCATGTATGGTTCGATATCGCCAAAAGTTTGCCCTGGTTTTTGTGTACTATCTTGGTTATCATACGGAAACACACTTCACATAAAAAACAAGTCTGTTTGCCTCGGTATCATTCCACAGAATAGAGTGCCCAAAAATAAAAATCTCACGCTTCGGTGACTCCATCTACGAAAAATAAACAACCAATCTTTTGTGGATTTTAGATTTCGGGCATTGAATCCTGTAATAATCTTTATTACTTGTGTGTGGCGTGTATTTGTTCATAGACCGCACACAAAAAGATGAACAACGTGACGAAGCAGGAACAATCAAGCACTTTGTTCCCTTCCCTGTCCTTCAATGTTCACGTGATGAGACATTCCAGAGCACCGTTTAACTCTGATTGAAAAATGTATTAGTTATTTGTACGATTCTTCGTTGGACGTTTTGGAACGGATACTGTATTTTTGGGACGGTGCACCTAAAATTCTTTAATGTTCTCAAAAATCGACAGTGCGCCTTATAACCGGGTGCGCCTTGTGTATATATTATTTTTGGTTGTGTTTACTGACCTCGAACAAATTTTTGTGGTACATGGTGTAATTATAAGTGTGACCAGCAGATGGCAATCACACATAATAATGCAGTCCACATGTGCCTCCTGTTCAATAAATGACGCTAGCAAGTACCGGTAAGTAAGCAACACCAAAACTTGGATGTTTCATTGAGAATATAGAATGGCGCTGAAAAATCCGTCAAAGTGTTTTAGTACAACTTTGGTAAGCTACAAAGACGCACGGCTTGATGGATTGTCAGAGCATTACGACTACTGTAGTCAGACGTAATGTGCTTAAACATACGGATTATAACGGTGTGTGTATAAGGACCCCGAAAGGGCACCTGTTAGGAAACATATTATCTGGCGCTCTGGTTTAACCTATTATGCAAAAGCAACTTTTCTTACCTATCGGTACCTAATGTTGTGTATTTTGGTTCTTCATAAATCCCGAAACTTTGCGCGCATCTGCCATTGTAGTCCGCGCCGCCGTCAATAAGCTCCTCCTTTTTTCCTATCGTCTTGTTGTGAGGCATACATCCTTCGCTGGTGCCATTCATAATACAAAGTAGCGTAGCGTTCTAACTTCTAACTGTCAGTAGACTCGCTATGGAAGCGCTAAAAACTACAACAAAGATGACGGGGAGAAGAGGCGCTCGAAGTGGAGGCACGTAAATAAGACCGCCCACCAAACGGCGCATCCTAAAGAGACAGTCAGAATTCGGCTTGTAAATGGTCTGTAAAACATAATCTATGCAATATTTTGACCAAAGAATCACCATTATATGTTATGTAGACCACAAGGAAGTGTTTTAAATGTAGAAAAAAAATTACAACTTGAGCCCTATAATGCGCTTTATAATCCGGTGCGCCTATTGTATAAAAATAGACCCAAATACACCTGTTTATCGACAGTGCGCCTTTTAATCCGGTGCATTTTATTGTTCAAAAAATCCAGTACCTCACAAATACCTACTCAGTGGCCTTGTGGTTAGAGTGTCCGCCCTGAGATCGGTAGGTCGTGAGTTCAAACCCCCGCCGAGTCATACCAAAGACTATAAAAATGGGACCCATTACCTCCCTGCTTGGCACTCAGCATCAAGGGTTGGAATTGGGGGTTAAATCACCAAAATGATTCCCGGGCGCGGCCACCGCTACTGCTCACTGCTCCCCTCACCTCCCAGGGTGTAAACAAGAGGATGGGTCAAATGCAGAGGACAAATTTCACCACACATAGTGTGTGTGTGACAGTCATTGGTACTTTAACTTTAACTTAACTTAACCATTGGAGGAACTGTTTTGGAATTCCAGTTTCAAAGCCAACAACATGATTTTGAGGTTCCACTTTGCATAGAAAATGGCAAACAAGCCTGCCATGTGTTTATTTACTTGATAAAAGGCCATTTTAGTCAGTCGGTTTAAAAAGACTTGCTGAAGAAGAAAGTGACCTATTTAATGGCTGCTACAGCTGTGCTGGTTCGTCAACAAAATGTTCCATTTTTCCAACTGCAGGCTATTGGCAGACGATATTCTTCAAAGATACTATCACTCCACTCATCTCAGTGATGCTGCATAGTGGAGCCTTGTGCCAGGGTGACGGGTGAAAAACATGGGCACGGGAGATGGTGTGTGTGTGTGTTGGGTGTTACTCACTGAGGGATTGTTTGGTACCTCCCAGGGGATGTGTTGACGCACACCCGGCTCACGAGGGCAAGCGGGCAGTGCCATGCCCGACCACAGGACACGGCGGCCGTGGCGTAGAATAGCGGCAGACTGGTCCTCTCCGAGACCTAATGATGACAAACAAGAGGCGGCTGAGTCGAGTGCAAAAGGACATGAGGTCATCCACAATTATGCCTAACAAACCGAGAGAAAGCAAACATCAAGTGTGTGCGAGACGATCGTCTTTGTGCGTTTGGATGATGCTAATGGATGCGCTGACGTCAGCCTGTAATCATCTCCTGCAGGTGCTTTGATGGACTGACGCCCGCGGATGATTCACAGCCGTTTTTACATTCATCAAAAAACTTCTGCAGCGCTTCTTGCGTCACCCATTGCCAGCTGAGTCTCTGACGGAAAAAAAGAATTGAGACACGTTTTAATAACTGGTCAACTAATCAGGGGTTGGTCCGGATCAGGACTTCTGGAAGTCTAGCGTCCCTCAGAAAATAAAATTGGGTTGAGTCCACCCCTTTTCACTGGATAATGTATTTTTGGGGAAATTAGATATGTTTGTCTCGATTTGTTTCCTATATTTTTTGTTCAGAGCATCCAAAGAAATTCTCCCACACTTAGTTGTTTTATAAAATAGTAAGTTATTTTATAAAGTAGTATTTTGGAGGTTTTATACATCTGTAAAAATACATAACACAAAAAAAACCATAAAATTAATTATATGTTTATAATTATATATTTTATGTTTTTTTAAACATAAAAATTATTTTAAAAAAACAAAACACATTTTATTTTGTAAAAGTCTACCAGAAATATTATATATATGTAAAGACAAAGGTGTGTGTTGTTACTAGGTATTAGTATCAACATTTACATTTTTTGCTTCACATTTTTCTCTATGTGGAGTGTGGTTTAATATTGTTGTTAAAATATGCCACAGGCCAATAAAGAAATTAAGGCTGGGAATCACAGTGTATGTCACACTTCAACATGTGATACATGTGGCTCCTGATAATGATAACATCTCTTAATACACTGCAATTATTGATATTTTGCTCTTAATAACCTACAATATATATATATATGTGTGTGTTTCTAGTCGTGAAACAAAAACAACTTACACACAGCAAAGTATTTGTCCAGCTGTATCCTATCCACACCGTAAAAGTCAAACTGAGTCCAGATTTTTGATTCATTCTTTTAACTTTACCGCTCAAGTCCATTTTAAAGAAGGGTAACGCCCCCTCAACATGTCATGTCAGGGAGTAGCACCAAATACACAAGACCCCTAATGGGCCAACCAAACGTGACCGCCCCATACACACACATTTAATAGGTTTACACTCATTAAAAAACTAAATTATTGCATGGAATTGGTTTAAACCCATTTTTTTAAACAAATGTAACAACCTTAATTAGGTTTTTGACTTTTTAAAGAAGGGAATAAAATATTTCAAACATATCTAGAAAAAAACACCTTATATAACAATAGTTTTTAAAAAAAAGTTGTTTTTTTAACAAAAATGTGCCAACAAATTCAATATAAAGTGGCCGGAATTTAAATTGAAATAAAACCTGTCTTTGTTCACTTAAATAAGATTATAAATCTGTCAAATGTTCCTTTACTACAGAGAGTAAGGTATATGAGATCAGCTGATTCACATAGGATTAATTTCAGGGGTTAATACGAATCACAATAACACTTTGTGATTATCATGATTATATTATTATTAGTGCATCTTCTGTCTTGATAAACTACCGACACTTCTGTTTCTGAATTTAATTGAAAGTCCTTGAACGCACCACAATTATGTGCAACGAGATGCAAAAGTGAAACTTGTACATACCTTTCTCCTATGCTGCCACTGATAGATGTATTGTATTTTACCTTTCTTCTGCCAATTCATCTTTGATCAAAAATGTTAGTGCTGTTTGTGACTGCTTAAAGGTCAGCTTTGATGACATTATGACGTCCGTGTTGAGTAAAATGTTCAAAGCCTGTTTGCTGCTATCCAGGTGGAACAAACAATTTTTCATTTTTGCTGGGGGTGTAGGTAGACTTAGACATTCTTAAGTTGATTAAAGCAACCTTATTATTGAAATTTCATGACTGCATTAATTCTATATTAACATTAATGAAATGTTTACATATTTAAATGACAAAAAGAAAATCTTCAAACTAAGGTTGTACGGTATAGTACCGCGATACTAATGAATCATATTCGGTACTATACCACCTCTGAAAAGTACCTGTCCGCCACCCCCCGTGCCCTTGTCGCCGTCACATCGTGTCATTGCTGGTTTACGAGCAGACGAGCATGTTCGGCAGCGCACAATCACGGAGTACTTGCAAACAGACAGTGTGTAGACAGAAAAGGGAGAACGGACGCATTTTGTCTTAAAAACTAATGATAAAGGTGAAGTTATAACACTGAAACGCCCTCAGGAAGAGTTGCTTTAGGATATGGCTAGCTAGCTAGTGGCTAAAGTCCAGCCCCAGTCGGCAGTGTTTTAGCTAATTCTAAATCACTAATCCTCGCCTCCATGGCGACAAATAAAGTATGTTTCTTACAAGTATCATCCCTGCAGGACAAGGAATAGCTAAACATGCTTCACTACACACTGAAGCTCACCGGCGTCAAAATGTAAACAAACGCCTTTGGTGGATCTACACTTAACATCCACTGTAATGATACCAAGTCTAGTAGCGTATCTAGTAGATATTACTATGATTAGGTCGATATTTTTTGGCATCACAACATCTTATTTCGTTTTTTAAAGTTTATATTATGTTTATAAACTCAGGAAATATGTCCCTGGACACATGAGGACATTGAATATGACCAATGTATGATCCTGTAACGACTTGGTATCAGATTGATACCCAAATTTGTGGTATCATCCAAAACTAATGTAAAGTATCAAACAACAGAAGAATAGGTGATTATTACATTTTAACAGAAGTGTAGATCGAACATGTTAAGAGAGAAAATAAGCAGATGTTAACAGTAAATGAACAAGAAGGATAATAATTAATTTTCTACCACTTGTCCTTAATAATGTTGACAAAATAAAAGAATGGAAAAAGACACGATATGTTACTGCATACATCAGCAGCTAAATTAGAAGCCTTTGTTTGCTTACTTACTAATAAAAGACAAGTTGTCTTGTATGTTCACTATTTTATTTAAGGACAAACTTGCAATAAGAAACATATGTTTAATGTACCCTAAGATTTTTTGTTAAAATAAAGCCAATATTGCAATTTTTTGTGGTCTACTTTATTTAGAAAAGTACCGCAAAGTACCAAAAAGTATCGAAATAATTTTGGTACCGGTACCAAAATATTGGTATCGGGACAACACTATATCAAACTATACAGAAACGCAGGCCCCCCTGTGCTTAGGGCCCCTGTACAATATCGCCGCTTGCCTCTCCACTTGTACGCCTCTGTAAATGGTGACTCACTAAGGCAGGGGTCGGCAACCCGCGGCTCCGGACTTATATCATATCATATATTTGACCACTCTGATGCGGCTCAGCTGCATACTTGCCGACCCCCCCAGTTTTCCCAGGAGACTTATGGATCTCAGTGCCTCTCCTAGAAAACTCCCAGGGCAAATATAATCCTATTTTCACTCTAATTACTAAATTAAGGGCGTGCCCTAATTGCACTGCAGTAATTGTCCTCTATAGCATTTACAAACAGCGTGCCAGCCCGGCCAAATGTTGTATGTAGTTTTTACTTGCACACGTAGGAGACAGCAAAGCATACTTAGTCATCAGCCACACAGCTTACACTGACGGTAGCCGTATAAAACAACTTTAACACTGTTACGTTACAAATATGCGCCACACTGTGAACCCACACCAAAAAAGAATGAAAAACACATTTCTGGAGAACATCCGCACCGTAACACAACATAAACACAACACAACCAATACCCAGAATCCCATGCAGCCCTAACTCTTCCGGTCTAGATTGTACACCCCCGCTACCACCAAACCCCCCCACACATCAACCACCCCCCCCCCCTCCCTGCGTCGGTTGAGCGGAAGAGTTAGGGCTGCATGGGATTCTGGGTATTTGTTGTGTTGTGTTTATGTTGTGTTACAGTGCAGATGTTCTCCAGAAATGTGTTTGTCATTCTTTTTTGGTGTGGGTTCAAAGTGTGGCGCATATTTGTAACGTAACAGTGTTAAAGTTGTTTTATATGGCTACCGTCAGTGTAAGCTGTGTGGCTGTTGAACTAGTACGCCTTGCTGTCACTTACGCGAGCAAGCTGAAGCTGCATTCTACATGTGGTTGAGCAGGTACACTGTTTGGGCAGGCTGTAGAGGGCGCCAAAAGCAGTGCCATCATGCCCTGATATTCGGGAATCTCCCGGAAATAATGAGAGGGTTAGCAAGTATGACGCTATCAAGCGCCATTCATTCAAAACTCGCGGGCCGCACTAACATCAAATTTCCATATTAAGGTGCGTGCCGGTGCGTGTGTCTGAGACCCCTGGTTAACATAGCACAAAGCAATTTAAGCTTTGTATGCGGTGTTTTTCATTTTAAATTTTTTTTTGTGGCTCCCATTATTTTCTTTAATTTGTGAAACTTGCCAAAATGGCTCTTTGAGTGGTAAAGGTTGCCGACCCCTGCACTAAGGAGATTAGAGGTGCTATATTTATTTATTTCTATAATATATATATATTTTTTAAAATGATACACGGCTAGAGCGCATCAGTTATCTATTGTATGGTTCCATATCGGAATAGTTTGCCATTTTGATATTTTGTACCACTCCTGACAGTTTTGGTCTTTGTGTTTTTCCTATGTTTGGTGTTTGGTTCCTGTCTTGCGCTCTTATTTTTCAGTTCCACTTCCAGTTATACTTGTCTTGCAGGACCTTGACTTTGTTTGCCATGGCACCTGTTCTCATTTATCCAAATTAGGTCTATTTTGTTTCAGCTGTTGCTGCTTGCTGGCTGCTGGATCATTGTACTTTGTATTCTGTTTAATGTGCTTGTGGTTTCTTTAACTTTGCTCCTGCATCGCTTTCCCTAGGCTTCCGGTGCACTTCCCAGCTGCACTATAGCTTTTGCTTTGTCATCAAATATACTTTTTTACCTGCACACCGTCTGCTGTCCTCTGATAACCAATATTCATTTTATTCTCGGCATCTTGGAGTCACAACAGAAGTAAAGCACAACTCAAAAAAATATATTATTGATTATTTGTTTGCTTTGTTCGGCATTGTAGAATAGCTTCAAACATGTAACGTATGGAGTGAGTTAGGCCATAATATTTCAGTAGAAGACATTTGAATTTAATTTCAACAGTATTTCATGTTTTTTTTGGCCAAAAAATATTGTTTTTAACCTTAGTGTTCCCACAGTTTGACAATGTTCTACACTTCTAAGTTCCTGTTGGAATCGTATATTTTAATCCAATAGCAACACAATTTTGCCTTTGTCATGTTGAGTGTATTTCATTTCCGAGTATCGTTCAGGACAAGTGTGTTCCTAGTCGTTTTTGAAAGGTGCTAGTGTTGTGTTCCTTCGAGTAATGGATAGTCCCCCTCCCTTGTTCTCTTTCAAGGTCACTTACAGACTACTGGTATCATTTCCAACCCTGGTGGTGCAGTATATGGGGTATATCCTACCAGCGTCCACTGCAGTGGACATTTTTAGTTTTGTAAAACGAGGCTCCCCCGCCATCCACTGCAGAGGATGCTGGTTCTCGTGAGAATATACACACATTTGCAGAGTGTTAATGCATCGGCCACAACTTCACACCGTGTTTCTATATGAACAAAATTTGTATCAAAGCAATTATAAAGATAAACACAAATGTAACTGAATGTCCTTACTTGTAAAGCAAATGTGTCATCATGTTTACTGTAACATATCGCAACTGTGTCAAGTAACGTTGGCACAAAATGTCCTCGAGGCAAAGAAAAACCTACATACTGGGTGTGTGTCCTTTGTCATGGAATAAAAAGCTCATACAAAGGACCACCAACAATACCTAACTTACATGTTGTACTGTACTGTAGTAAAACCAATTCAGTGTTGATCAAGATCACTAAAATATTAGATAGGAAAACATTTTCAAAGTACCATTGCATTATCCTTCAAAAGTATAAACTGCTTGTGAGATACCTCTTTTATGACATATCTGTCAAATAATATGTCTCATATTTAGGGGACTTAGAAAGTCAGATAATTGTTACCATGTTTAATTGTGTTAATATGTATGCTTTTCTGGTGCAATTATCTATGCGTAAACACATCCGTTCATTCAATAACCATATGTGCAATAATATCCAGTAATGGGCAAACTACTAAGAAAATGTAGTAAGCTAAGCTACTATAGTTACTCTCAATTAAATGTAGCTAAACTACAGGGGAACCTATAAGAAGTAGCTTGCCACATGAACACTACATACAGTATATATATATATATATATATATATATATATATATATATATATATATATATATATATATATATATATATATATATATATATATATATATATATCACACTGGTCAATCCCAAATTCTTTTGGATGACATATATGTTGAGTAAGAAGGACCATCGAGACAGAATAGTACTTGGCCAAGTTTTACTAAAGCTTTAGGAGACCAGCCCTTACAACGCGACAATAGCAGCAGCAAGAAGAGGTCTAAACCCAAACAAAAAGAATCAGCTTATGTAGCACGAAAACAGCCCCTCCCGCCCAGAAAGACATACAGCTTTTGTTCCAAACAGATAAGGCCTTCTCCACAGAAAGGGAGTATGTTATACCCATACGCGGACAGTACGGCGCCTTCAAGGTGAAACAAAGAGTTTACTAGCGGACATAAGATAAAAACCCAAAGTGTTCACATGGGAAAATATTAGCTTCTTCAAACATGACTATGGATTGAGAAAGAACACTTAAAAAGATCTCATTCTCACAATATACAGTATGTACAACTTTCCATCAAACAAATAGGCAGATAATAAATTATGCTCAGTTTGATTGTTTATTATAAAAAACACAAATTAAACTTCTGTCTGGCTTTTTAACATTTGAAGAAACAAACAAAAATACTTTGAATGACGCCGTCTGCACATACATGTCACTAACTACAAGATTCAGTTTTTCTCGAGTAAGCAGGAAAAGGAGAACACAAAATTCTGAATTGTATTTGTCTAATTTCAGATACACTTGGAACATGAATTAATACTATATACGTTAATTAGAACCACATTGTGTCATAACACCGTCAAAGGTTTGCAGCTACAGTTTAGGAAAAGGAATAATATGAGAAATAGAAATACATTGTTTTAAATGGGACCCATTGAGTTTCCCAGGAACCCACTAAAATCCCTACCAGTGGGTCCCAGTGACTCAATACATTGAAAACCTATCAACATCACCGACTGATGTTGTCCAACTTTTATGTTTTTTTTTAATGGACTTGATGCACCATCAACCTGACGAGGACTGCAGATGGAAATTAGCCTTTGGCTACAATCTTGAACATTTACATGTTCATGTCCATTAATGTGCAATCACATGTAACAAATAAAGATAATCATAATCAATATGTCCCCCTGACAACCGTAGTCCTCTGCAAAGGACATTTGTTTTTTGCATAACGGGGCTGTTTTTCTTCTCCTAAACGTGTAACTGAGAAAAAAATAGGCCATTTATCAACCAAATGAAATTGAATAATGAATAAGAAAATAATTAAAATCTAGACCAAACGCTGGCTCAAATGAGGATATGCTAAGCTATCTGAATAAATTCAACATCTTAGCCAAGCGTCACAGTTGACAAAGTACAATAAATTAGTACAATTTGTGTCCTGGCTGCTCAGTACAACATGGCTACAATTCAACAACAATAATAATAATCAAATTTAAAGAAGGATGGCAAAGACAGAAATGTCTTAGAAGGGTTAACTTCTTTTTACACGTGTATGACCGTGTAAAAACGTTATGAAAAGCTATGCATGAAGTGTGCACCTGCAGACTTGTTGCACCTGCATAACTGCCACAAGTCATCAGAAGGCAAGCAGACAAGCTCAATTAATATTATTATAAAATACAGTACTTAACTTTTTTTTTTACAGTTGAATGTTACCTAAAACATTGCCTGTGCAGTTAATAAAGGTATTATAATGGCGACAATGTTCAATATTTATTTTGGTAAAGATTGTTTTCACTGAGCATGTACACGATGAACATTTATCAGTCCCATGAAAATTGATTAGCTAGTTTTTTGTAATCATATACCAAGAAACAAACATCCATCCATCCATTTTCTACCGCTTGTCCCTTTTGGGGTTGCGGGGGGTGCTGGAGCCTATCTCAGCTGCATTCGGGCGGAAGGCGGGGTACACTCTGGACAAGTCGCCACCTCATCACAGGGCCAACACAGATAGACAGACAACATTCACACTCACATTCACACACTAGGGCCAATTTAGTGTTGCCAATCAACCTATCCCGAGGTGCATGTTTTTTTGGCGGTTGGAGGAAGCCGGAGTACCCGGAGGGAACCCACGCAGTCACGGGGAGAACATGCAAACTCCACACAGAAAGATCTTGAGCTCGGGATTGAACCCAGGACTACTCAGGACCTTCGTATTGTGAGGCACATGCACTAACCCCTGTTTTCCACCGTGTCAAACTAAAATGTCATGATTGATGTGTGGAGGAATATATAATCAATGCCAAGCACCAGGTTTTTAAAGAACTCTTTATTTGCGTCTATGGTTTTGGAAAGAATGTGCCATTTTACACGCCGTCTCGGGATCCATCTTGTTTTGCAGACAAGCATCTCATGTGATGGTAACCTTGAAATCCACACAACAGCTCCCTACGGGGACTTTGAATTTAATTACAGACTACCAGATTAACGGACGGCACGGTCCAATCGCCGCTCTCAATGCGCTATCTTTGTGCGTTTTTGTTTTTTTGTGTGCATTGGTCGACAAGTACACGTGACTAAATAACAGCACGAGTGACACCGCTGGCAGAAACAGCGTGACTCATTACATCCTGCCGTTGTTTGCTGTCGCTGTGTCTGACACTCCAAGTGATTTTTAATTTATAACAAGTGTGCTATTGTGCATGGTGCATGTAAAAAGATGTTTTTAGCTCACACTGACTTGACCTCTCCTGTTACTTCTTTTGTTTTTGCTGCAACAATGCGGACTGTTATGTACGTGTCAGCACTTACACAAAGAACATTCCATCCTGATGCTATCTGCAGTACAGATGACAAGATACGGCTTCGCTCACGCCACTAAAATGAGGACATACTCGGGTTGAATATGCGCTAGCAGCAGGAGCTGTTTGAAACTTGCTCAAAGTTAAAAATTATTGAAACCCAAAAATATAACGAGAACACCACCGGCTAGCCTATGTTACCATCAGTGGTTTAATAGAAGATATATTTTACAATATATTTTATATTTTTAAGATATACTTTAATAGTTTGTATATTTTCCGCAATGGAAACAACTAACAATTTGCAGTCATGTTGTTGTTATAATATAATATACATTTAATGAGAGCTGACGTTAATAGCTAAACGTTGATAAATTCTTTGCATTAGCTTACGTGCTAAAATCCGTAAGATGGCGGGGTATAATGCTTACAACACTCTGGAAAGTTAGCGCCCTCCAGGCATCTGCATAAAGGTTGCAAACACCACTTATAAATCAGATTTTTTGGAATGCAACATCTAAACCTGTATTTTTTCATAGGTAATTAAAAATGCATGTATTAATTTATATTACGTCATTATCATATTTTTATTTCATGTAAATTCTTGAGAAAAATATGTATTTAATTATTTTAATTTTATTTAAAAGCTTGAAAAAAAAACCCAGATGTCATGACTTGATTGTTAAATGATTTCAGTATGTCAACAATAGAAAGAACAGGTTGTGCTGATGGTTGCATAAGACTTTTGAAAATGATGCTTAATTTCTTGGATCCTACAATTAAGTTTTTAATTAATATAATAATTAGATCATTGTAATTAAATGCACATGTAGATTATATTCAATTATGTATACTGTATTATACACATATATATACAAACACAACATGCATAGTTAGATTTTGCATACGACTTTTGAAAATTAAGTTACATTTTTTGGGATCCTACGTCTGAGTTTTCACTTCATTTAATAATGGACTAATTTTAATTAAATGTACAGGTAAATTATATCTAAATATACATATTGCATGTATACACATATATACACACTATGCATATTTATTGTGTTTGTAATGTTGCAATTTATTGCCATACCATATCTCGTTTTAGTGGAATATACTACTTGTTGTTATAACCTATTATAATAGCATTGTAAATAATGTAAATAATTAAATGTATATACTCTGATGATTATCTTGTGTGATGACTGTATTATGATGTTAGTATATATTTGATAGTATATATCTGTATCATGAATCAATTTAAGTGGACAAGTTGAAAAACTTATTCAGGTGTTACCATTTAGTGGTCAATTGTACGGAATATGTACTTCACTGTGCAATCTACTAATAAAAGTTTCAATCAATCAATCAAAGCAATATAAATAAATACTTATATAAGTGTAAAAGTGTCTCCTCTGGGGGGCGCCAGAGAACCTCTGGGTTGTTTTTTTTACTCTAAAATGTATAAAATTGCTAAACTAATTTATGTTCACATAAAAAATAATACATTTTTAGTTACTGCGTTTAAAAAAACTAATTCTAAAAACAATTATACATTTAGATAGTATCGTTTATGTTCTTTAACAATATAATTCAAATAATTGAGTATGAAAAATAAACAAAAAGTAATTGTAAATGTACAAAATGAATGCAAGTACTGTACATAGGAACTTAAGTGAACTGTAGTGCTGACCCTCACCGGTTGCTTCCTCTCTCTGGCGCTCAAACATCACGTGGTGACACATCTCCACCACTGACGTCACCCCGCTCATCTCCCGGCAACCCGTTCACCAGCACTGACGTCACCGGGAGCCCGAGCCTCGCTGTTGCCCCGGCAACCCGCGCCTTGCGCTCGTGCCCGGCCTTGCCTGCACTGAGCTGGGGGCTCTGACGCTAGTGTGACGTTAATATGGTGGCTATCAATTTGTCATGGCGGAGGGCCGGGGAGGAGGGCTAGGAGGCGGAATAGAAGGAGGAGTTCCCCCGAGCCAGAGCTTTCTCACAGCCGCATTCCGGCGGATAGCACCGGCACACAGTGGCAGCACAGCCCCGGGTCGAGTCACAGTATAGCCAGGCGAGGAGGATAAACTTTCTCCCGCTTGTATTTTCATGTTTTTTTAACAACACGACGGTGTAATGGTTCCTTTGTCTGGCTCTTCTTCTCAGAAGCATCACAGAAGGACGTTTATGTCCACTAATTTGTAAGGTAAGACTCCTATTTTTATTTAATTTTCACTTTCTGTCACTATACGGGCGTCAAGTGTATTTAGCCTGAACCATGCTAGCTCAACTTTATTGTACAGTATAAATGTTCAATCATGCTAGCTAACTTTCACCACATTATACTAATACACATTTATCTACAGTACTGTGCTAAAGTCTCACCTTGGTTGTATGAGCAGCTATTCTCATGCCTCTTTATTGGAACAAAACAGCCTCTACTATCTAATAAGTGTATTCAGGTATTTATTGTAGTTACTCAAGCAATAACATGTTTCCAATTCAATTTAAATTGCTTAACAATGTAATGCTGCTATTTACTGTGTCATATATGTAATAATGTGAACACAAGGTCATTTACGGTTGCATTGTATCATACATGTAATGATGACATTACATTAGCTAGTTCCACTCTCTCATTATTTATTCATGTAAATTGCTTCTATAAAGTGTTTCTATGCATATTTTAGTGTCATACTTCCTTGAAAGTGTGCTATTTTCTCAACTTGTGCCTTCTTTTCAATAAATAAATATACAGTATGTAATGTGATGCAATTTTATTATGTCAGATATGTACCGATTATGAGAATTAAAGAACAAATCTCATATATCCACACTTTCATCTTCTACTCATGTCAATTATTGCCTGCATATTTTAGTGTCATACTTGCTTGAAAGTGTGCTATTTTCTCAACTTGTGCCTTCTTTTTAATAGATAAATATACAGAATGTAATGTGATGCAATTTTACTTTGTCAAATATGTACCGATTATGAGAATTTAACAACAAATCTCATATATCCACACTTTCAACTTCTACTTATGTCAATTATTGCCTGTATATTTAAGTTATACATAATACATTTGAATAATTTTATGTCTAATTTTCTTTTAGTGACAGCTTTTGCTTGTGGTTAAAATCAATTAACTAATTAATTTTTCATCCTAAATCATAATAAGTTGCATCTGTGCTGGTATTTACTGTTATTCTATGTCAATGTGAATATAACAAGTCTTTAAAACCACAAAAAATCTAGTGGTGGTTCAAGACTTTTGCAAAGCACTGGACAGTTAATCTTGCTCGTATAATGTTATTGTCCCCAAAAGGGTGCTATTTTCCC
The DNA here is from genome assembly GCF_033978785.1 of Entelurus aequoreus. Lineage (NCBI taxonomy): Eukaryota > Metazoa > Chordata > Actinopteri > Syngnathiformes > Syngnathidae > Entelurus > Entelurus aequoreus. The sequence goes on along the minus strand of NC_084744.1, from coordinate 13,330,294 downwards.
AGCTTTTGTCCTCTGTTAAATAGCTTGATATGCTGCAGGGAAACTAAGATGTCACAGCAGCATCCTCACCAAATCTTTTCATACATGTATATACCTTTAAATACAATACAAGCTACGTGAGCAAAAAAAAAATGCAAGAAAGAAAAGATGCTTACATATCCTTATCGGAATTAGGCTGCAAAGCTTTTGGTGGCTTAGCACTGTGTTGTTTATTTGTATATTTAAGTGCCCTATTTGCTAAAATATATGCTATTTTCTTAGTTATATATTGTATGTTTTCTGACTAATGTCTTTTCAACTTACACTTGTATCTGTGCTATTTTCTATGTCACGCATCTAACAATGCGATTTAAACAGCGAAGCAGTGTGCAGTATAAATATCCACAAGTTCATCTTCTGTTGATATGAATTATTACGTTTATTGTTTGTTACTTCAAAAATTGCTTGTCCGTGTGCCCAATGTTGGATCAAAAACTTATTATCTTGTAAAAAGCATGCAAAAATCATTGTACCTTTTATCTCATGTTTACTTTAGTCCAATCGCCCCATCCTCCTGCCTTTGGTGCACCATGGTGATCATGTCAGAGATCAGCCAGGGGCCCCAGCCCAGCTTCGGCCTCCAGGCAAGGCCCCTGCAGGTGGGCTTCTACGAAATCATCCGCACACTAGGCAAAGGAAACTTTGCGGTGGTGAAACTGGCCAAACACAAAGTCACAAAAACACAGGTAAGTGCCTACCTTCTCCTTCTAATACATGCATTTGAATAAGTTTTTAAACTAAATGGTATTGTTTCTCCTCAGGTGGCTATAAAGATTATCGACAAAACGCGACTAAACCCGTCTAATTTAGAGAAAATCTACAGGGAAGTGCAGATTATGAAGCTGCTCAACCATCCTCACATCATCAAACTCTATCAGGTGTGTGTTTATGTGTACATACTTATTATTATTGCAGCTTCACTAGAAAGTCTGTCTGAACAACGTGAGAAAGTGTTGTATTTCTTCACAACCTTGTCATTAATTGTCCAGTGTGTTGTATCTTAAGTCACTCGACCCGTGCGGTCATTTGCTGATTCAGAGACCACATTAGCTTAGTGCAATCCCCTTTGACCTCTAATGTGTGTGTATGTGTTTTTAAAGATTCAGTGTAACACCCAATGTTGTGTCAATAAATGCATTGAACAGTGCATCCATAAGATGCTATTTTTTTTGTCAAACAATGGTTATATAAGTTGTGGAGTTTGCAAGAAAGGGGTTGCGGGGATCACGTTGGTTGACAGTGCTTAGCGTTAAGTCCGATTAGCGTCCGTTGCATGTGCAATGTGTCTGCCCGTCACGTGAAGGCCTCCCCCTCTAAGATAATCATATTGGTGAATTAAGAGAGGATCGGCTCAGCTGGCTCTGCGTGACACGCGTCTGGCAACCAAACCACACAACATACGGCAACAGTAAACAACTGCTCATTTTCTTTCTCTTATTCTTATGGCCTTTGGTTTACGCTCTGATGTGTTTTTCTTTGCCCTGCTTTGTAATATGTGATATTATTAATTACATTTCCAGGTCTAAGATGGCTCAGTTTGTGAATCTTAAAACAGATTGATGATATGTTGTTTGTGTTTTGTTGTAGGCCTTTATATGGCAATTTGAATAAGTCTTGTTAACAGGAAAAAGTGTCATTCACTGATGTGAAAGTGTCTGTGCTCACACCAAACAAGCAGTTATTAACCTAAAAATGAAAATACTGTATATGATAAACCAAGATTCATTGGCATCGGGGCTATTAGAAAGTTTTTTTTTGGTCCAAATGTTTCAATTACTATAATGTAAGTAATAAGATAATCGGAAGGAAAATTACCATAAGGGTAGGAAAAAAAGAAATATGAATACATTTTCAATCTCACATTACTATTGTATTTCCATAACATTAACACTTTTTTTGCAATAAAATTACAGTTTTTTTCCGGGTAGAATTATTCTTGTAATATTTTGACTTAGTTCTTGTTGTAGACTTTTTTTAATATGTATTTTTTTGTACTTTTACACATTTTTTACCGTAGTATTACAACTTTACTCTTCTCATAGTAACTAGATTCGTGTAACATTTTAAGGTTTTCTTTTTCATTGTAAAATTAAAAACATTTTGTCTCGCAAGTTTTCTACTTTAATTTAGTAATATTAAATAAAGTTAATTCTTGTGACATAACTTATTTTTTTTAGCGTCACAAATATATACCCTTAAGTTTTCCTAAGCATTGCAACTTTTGGCATACTGTACGATTACAATGTTATCCTTGTATAATACAGGATTACTTTTTTTCTCTTGACACGATGTCTTTTTTGTGCTTTCTCACTGTTCCATGAAACCTGATTAGCGAGATCGAAATCCTCCGTCTATGGCTCTAACAATTACATAAACTGCATATTTGTATAAGTCATTAGTTTCACACATTGTTTCATGGCCTCGTCTAGAATGTGAATGACAAACAAAATGAGTGAGTCAGCCTTTTTAGCCCTACCTTGTCAAATCTGTCACATACGCATCATGTTATTTTCTCGCCGGGTCGCACGTCAGTGAAGCTACCGTAGCCTCCATTGCTCTCTGACCCTGTGTTAGCCTTTAAATTTGCACCACAAGACGCCTTCTTTGCTTTACCGCCGCAGCACTTGATGTGCTCTGCGAGATCTCCATTGCTGTGACGTCAGCTGCACCTTGAGGTGACATGTCGTCGTCTCCCCCGCCTCGAGTGCTGCTCCTTCTCGCATATAAATGTGTCTACTCTTTCGACTCAAATGATTGGGAATGATCTAATATTCTTCCGGTTGGACACAAGCCAAACATTACAGTTACAAATGATAATGCTGTAGTTGCGCAACTTTCACTCTCAGCTGATTTGATTTGGTAGATGAATAGATTCCCAAAATGAGATGGAAAGGTTGAGAATGTTGTCAGCTGCCCGACAAGCAGATTGTTGGGCCATGTGAGCAGTGCCTGCAAACTTCTGTTTCTTAGAAAATAAATTCAGGAAATCCAACACGGCCCTCCTTTTTGGAACTGGGCCGACAGGCTTCCTTAATGACAGGCAGAGAGGCTCAGTCCCTTGGAAAAGACACTTTTTGCCCGTTCTGTTTTTTCAAGCAATGTCTGAACTTTGGAGTTAGTCACAAGCTGTTCAATATTGTGATTGAATTGCACACAGTTGCTGGTTAAAACAAAACTCACTTGTACTGCTGTGATGTACCAATTTTGCGGGTTTTCTGTGTGAAACTGGCTGACTTTATTTCCCCACATGATCCCAATAATAGTGGGTTTCTTTCTGTTTTCTCTCTACGTTTTAGGTCATGGAGACCAAAGACATGCTGTACATTGTGACAGAATATGCAAAGAATGGGGAGATGTTCGGTGAGTACGACTGCACTGTGACAAATAGCACGTTAACAAACACAATACTTTATTTTCTTCTACGCAAGGTGTTAAACTTCATAGCATCCACAGACTAGTTAAGATTGAATCAACAGTGCCTCTGCTGGTTGCAGCCATGTAGTGCACTCAATTCTGTCTCCATTGCTTCAAGACCGGATTAATCAATTATTATGATCATTTTACTACTCGTATAAATGCTGAGATATTACGGCTGTTGGGCTGTTAATTTTGCATGTTTGTAACCTATACCTGAGACCTCAACATGTTAGTTCATTTTGACAAAAGCTGGAATCATTTTTCATTGAAATATGATTATGCAAGAATGCTCAAGTATTGGTTCCATTCACCCAGATTGCAAAGATACAGTCTCTTATGCCACTTTGTTTTTGCTTTGTTTGTTTTCAAAGGGATTTCTAACAATCTCACCATCATTTCTTAACTTCAGATCACTTGACCTCGAACGGCCGCATGAGTGAAGACGAAGCGCGGAAGAAGTTCTGGCAGATTCTCACGGCGGTCGACTACTGCCACCAGCACCACATTGTCCACCGTGACCTCAAAACCGAGAACCTGCTGCTCGATGCCAACATGAACATCAAGCTAGCCGGTACGTTCGGTTATATGAGTCAATAAGCATTTACTGCAGTTTCATTCCCATAAAAGGAATGTGCAAAGCCTCAAGATTGCCGCCTCTGTCTGATTGCTGCGCTGTCTATGCGCTAATTAAGTGTGATAATTGGCCGTGTAAGCATGTGGCATGCAAGGAAGTTACGCCGGCACGCAAGAGAACAAGCAAGCTAGTCACTGCCGAGCTATGATGTAACGCGGGGCCGTGAATATTGAACTGGGAAAAGTTGTACAGGACGAAAAAGTAGAGCTTTAGTGAGGTCATGACGAAAGGTGTTCTTCCACACCCAACTCACCTTAAAATATACGGTCCTCAAATATTGCGGCTTCACCAATTTGCAGATTTTTTTGGAAATATTTTTTTAAAGCATATCCTACAAATTATTGGTCCTAAAGTAAGCATTTTCAAGCATAAACATGGCTAAATAAACTACAAATATCAATAGTATTGTCGTATTGGCAATTGGCCACTAGAGAAGACCTCACCAATCAGTATTGTGGCCACTGTTTGACTCAGCCTCAAGCAACATCTATATTGGTTTAAAAGAGTGTAAAGGTAAACAGGTTGTTATGCTTTAGCTATGAAAATACACGATTTATAATTAATGAGTCCTACTTTGTGGAAACTAATTTATTCATGTCCACACCAATTAACAACAATAAACGAGGGACGACTGTATATTGCACAGCAGCAGCAAAACCAATGTTGCAATTAAGTTTAAGAGCTTTTTTATTCTTAAAGCTAGGAAATAAATTTTAATATTTGTTGTCGTCTTAATTGCATAATCATTTGTTCTGTGGTTATTTTGTAGATTTTGGATTTGGCAACTTCTACAATGCAGGGGAGCCTCTGTCGACATGGTGCGGCAGCCCCCCTTATGCGGCCCCCGAGGTTTTTGAGGGCAAGGAGTATGAAGGCCCTCAACTTGACATTTGGGTAAGCTCTTATAAAAAAAATGAAGCAAGACATGTGTTATATGTAATATTTACGCCATGTGTATTCCTCCCCCGCCCCCACAGAGCCTCGGAGTGGTGCTTTACGTGCTGGTGTGTGGCTCGCTTCCATTCGACGGGCCCAGCCTTCCTACACTCAAGCAGAGAGTCACTGAGGGACGCTTCAGAATCCCCTTCTTCATGTCCCAAGGTAGCTAGCAATTAACACTACAGATAGCACTGATTATTTCTCGTGAAAGAAAAAGAAAACTAACTGGCTCACAAACAATCCCCTCCAGAGTGTGAAAACCTCATCCGAAAGATGTTGGTTGTGGACCCGGCTAAGAGGATCACCGTGGCCCAGATCAAGCAGCACCGCTGGATGCTGGCAGACCCCTCAGCCGCCCATCAGTTTTTGAGCCACTCCTTGACAGAGTACAACTCCAACTTGGGGGACTACAGTGAACCCGTGCTGGGCATCATGAACACTCTGGGGATTGATCGCCAGAGGACCATCGAGGTGAGCCAGACTTACAAAACTAGAAAAAGAGCTTTAGCAGTGGCGACAAAGCTAACCTTATTGTTTGGCCTCCAGTCTTTGCAGAGCAGCAGCTACAATCACTTCTCAGCCATCTACTACCTGCTGCTGGAGAGGGTCAAAGAGCATCGCAACCAGCAGCTCAGCAGGCAATGTGGAAGCTGGATCCAAAGACCCAGGAGCATCTCCGACACCACCGGAGCGGATGTAAGTTTCATCGATAAACAAACCAGCTGACTTTTTTTAGCCAAATAAAAAAATCGGTTCTAAAAGTCTTTATGATTTGCAGCAAATCGTCATGAAATCTGGTGACGGCTTTAGAACAGCGGCGTTCTCGATTCCACCCAAAAAGTCTCAAGCTGCTCCCGTCTACTTTGAGATGGAATGTGATCAAGGTGGAATGATCCAAGTAAGTACAGAACAACAGATTACAAAGGCTACCGGTATTATTATTATTATTATTATTTTGCATGCCTTGGCCTAATTTGATAAATATTTAAAGCTACAGATAAAAAAATATAAATCTAAGATTTCCCTTCACTAATTTGGCTAACTCTTGTATTTTTATAGTTGAAAATTTGGATCTAAAAAACTATAAATATCCACATTTACCCAGGAAACAGCTGGTACATTGATCAATTCCAAAACATTGAAGACCAATCTCTTTTTTTACAGACTTGAGGAAATTATTTTTATATTATTTTAAAATACCTTTAAAATACTTTGCCCCCCAAATGTATATAATTTAAACTGATTATTACATTGTATATATATATATATATATATATATATATATGTATATATATATATATAACATAATGAAAACATTTATTATATAAAAAAAATATATATAAATTTTTTTTTTTTTAAATATATATGATATTAATATAAAGCGCTATTACGTTCATGAAAGAGTAATTGTTAAGATAAATGTTGAGTAATAATTACACACTGAAAGAGGTAGGTTGTTCAATGCAGGAAGGCGGGACTTAAACAGAATCCTAAGCCACAATGCAGTAGGACAATACATGCCAACTGAGGTAGTAAAACCCCTGTTTAATGCGGTTACTCACCTCCTCTCTTCCTACAGCGCGTGGTCTCTCCGGTGGAGGCCAGCCTCAACCGCCTGCTGTGGAACCGCTCGATTTCGCCCAACAGCCTGCTGGAGACCAGCATAAGCGAGGAGGTGCGACCTCGAGACCTGGAAGAGGAGGAGGCGGTAGAAAGTCTCAGCCCTCTGATGCCCCCCGTCGCCACCACCTCCCGCCGGCACACTCTGGCCGAGGTCCACTCCGCCCGCTTTCACCAGGGCAACCCTCCATGTAAGTAGTCGTCACCTCCATTCTGCCATCTAGGATAAGAACATAATATTGATTGTGGTCATGTTTATTTTCAACATAAAGTTACATTGAAGAAAATCCTATTTACACCCGCACAACTCAATGTGTTTGAAAAGGAGTAGGAAGAAGTATCTTATATAATCTCATCCCTTACCTATCAATATTTCAACGATTAAAAAATATGATAAGTAGTAATTAGTTTTTATAATATTTTATTTAATAGATTATATAGTACTTTGAAAAATGCTGGGCTTGGTGACATTTAATTATTTTTATTTTTCTGCCTGTTCTATGGTTACCGTCATATTTTTCCTAAAGCAAAAGAAAGGCAATGATGTTATGACATAGCTGAAAAATCATTGCACTTAAAGTATTAACACCAATCAAATTTTTCTATCATCCGCTAAATAAATATTTGCGAATTGATATATGCCGCACCAGGCCTCAAATTGTGTGTGCATTTATTTAAAAAATTCCAAGTTAATTTTAATTTCTATGTCTACTTTCAGGTATCATGGTCAGTCCATCTGAGGGCGCCTCGTCCGACGGCTGTCTAAAGTCGTCATCTAGTCCCGCCCGCGCTCTGCAGGCTCATACGCGGGACATGTCAACACCTACGGCCTGCGGGGCCAAAGAGGGGGCCCTCCTGCCTGCAGGCGCCCCCCTGACCCTCTCCTCTCACCTCCTGCCCCAAGTCCAGGGCAGCCTTCCTTCCGCAAGCTTCCAGGAGGGTCGAAGAGCCTCTGACACCTCCCTAACACAAGGTACCACCAGAGCAGCGCGGTGAATTCCGGCCTAATTTTCATCCTCTGTCTCATGTCTGACCTCAGATCACAAGGTGGTATTGTGTAACATTCCCATGTCTCTGTCGGCAGGCCTCAAAGCATTCCGCCAGCAACTGAGGAAAAATACTCGCACCAAAGGGCTCCTGGGATTGAACAAGATCAAGGGTTTGACCAGGCAGCTGGCTCCGCCCCCGTCGTGTAACCGGGGCAGCCGCGGTTCCCTGGGCCCCGCCCTATCCGAACATCGCAGCATGCTGGAGGAAGTGCTGCATCAGCAACGGTGAGTCACATAAAAGCCTGATCCGCCTAACAGTCATACTAGTGTAAAAAGAAGCTGACCACTGTTACGATAAAAATTAAAAACAAGATCGGTCAATAAACATTAAGGAGTCTTTTAAAAAATGTATGAGATTGTTTTTTTAATCAATTTTTGCAAATTATTGTGATTCCGCTGTGAATCTATTTTTGTTCAGCACCCTTATTGGAGATTGTAAATTGTAATACAAGCGTAAAAAGAAGCTAAGTGCTGTTTAGGTGAAGATGAGACTTGCAGTTCACCTTTAAACACTGTTAGACACACGTCAAAAGAAGCTAACCATTAATCAGATCAAAGGTTTCAAGTAGGGCTGCAACTAACAACTAATTTGATGATTGATTAATCTGTCGATTATTAATTCGATTAATCGATTAATGATCGAATAAAAGAGACAAACTACATTTCTATCCTTTCCAGTATTTTATTGAAAAAAACCAGCATACTAGCACCATACTGATTTTGATTATTGTTTTTCAGCTGTTTGTAAATGTTGCAGTTTATAAATAAAATTGTATTTATAAAAAAAAAAAAAGTTTAAAAAAATATATATAAATAAAAAAAGGAGCCTCTCCGCATACCATAGATACAACGAATCGATGACTAAATTAATCGGCAACTAATTTTATAATCGATTTTAATCGATTAGTTGTTGCAGCCCTAGTTTCAAGTTGCTTCGCATAAAGACTTTGCGCGTTGCACTTTTTAGCATTCTCATTTGTTATAAAAGTGTAAAAAGAAGCAACCCACTATTCAACGCTGAAACAATCAAACGCGTGCTACCCAACACGAATGAGTCTTTTCATGTAAACTTGACGCCATATTGTACTGAACAACCACGAACACAGGCGTGTGTAGGGTGTACAATGTTCCATTTCCTGTTCTATGGTTATCATCACGTTTTCTCTTTTCCATCACTCACAAAAAAGCGTAAAGTGGAGCTAATTCTTTAGTTTTCCAACAATGTTGGTTGTATTCCGAATTCTGCTAAAAGTACATAGAGTGATAATTTGTTTCTTTTTTTTTTCCAGAATGCTGCAGATCCAGCACCAGCCGCACCAACCTCAGGTCCAGGCTGCTCAGGCAGGACCTACCCAGAATCCCCTGCTGTTCCTGTCCCAACAGCAGCCGTCCTCTCCTCCGCCTACTTCAGTATTTGCTCCCTCCTCCCTAATGGAGGCCCCCTGCCTCCTCCAGAGCGAGCCTCAGCACACTCTGCCTGCTCCGCCAGTGGTCCTGCAGCACGGCCTTTGGAAACAATGCCTGGAGACCACCACCACCACCTCCTCCATGTCACCCGTGGCCTCCGCCGCTTACCTCCTGGAGGCCCGTCTGCACATCAGCCCTCATGTCCACCATCACCACCATCATCATCATCATCATCACCACCACGTGGGCTTACAACAGCCGGGGGTTGCACACTTGGACAACAACCACCCCGCCGTGTGGGGAATGGGCTCCAGAGTGGAACCTGACATGCAGAAGCCACTGAGCAGCTGCGTGATGGTCAAATAAGAAGAGCACTCATTAAAAAAATAAAGAACAAGAAGACAAGGACAGCGTTAAGCTTTTGATATCATATAAGCTAAAAGAGCAATAACCAAACTCTGCACAGAGAAGCAATAATAAGACTTGAATGAAGAAAGGAGGCACCATCTTTTTTCCTTCTCCTTCTTTGTCCTGGAGTGAGGACCAAAACAAATCTTTATGTGTCTTCTGGCCTCTCCTGACTGGCGCCGTGCAATTTTAACACTATTCATAAAATGAAACTGTGAGCTCTCTTTTTCATTTTTCTTTTCTTTTAATTAATGTGCAAGCTGTGCAAATGCTGCTTTTTTTTGTACCTCATAAGACGACAGTAAAGGAACTAGGCTTTTTTTTTTTGTCAGCAAAGCACAACAACTACCGGTACCTTGCATCCAGCACATTGTCAGCACCCTCTGGTTTTAGTCTACTACCACGTAGTATTAGGACGCACCTACTCAGACCTTGTCTGTCCAACAGTGGACAAAGAAATGGAAACGGATCCACAGGCTCATAGAAAGAACTTTTATTTGGTTGGTGCTCAGACTGCTATGAGTCCCGCTGGTGGTACACAAGGTTTTTTCTCCTCATTAGAACAATGGCTTGGAAACAGGAGTTGGCAGACAAATTCTCCCAGACCTTAAAAAAACACTATCAACGACGAATAATCCCATTTTTGCGACTGCCATTTGCCGTCACGGTTTAGCGTTGAACATGTGGCTACTAATTTTGCAAATTCCGTTTTTCCGCAGTACTGGATCATGGTTGTGTACCACAAGCGGCGCTTGTACCACAGTTACAGAATATCGGATCTATGGAAATGTAGAGCAATAAGCATAATCAGGAGCCAAGAGTGCAATAGGTTGACATAGGAGGCTGACAGGTACGAGATGTTTATTGTAGTTTTTATTTCAACCAAAGAGCCGAAGAAGAGCGCCATGGAAACATGAGCGAGTTTTCACAGTGTAGCACAGCCCAGGCTGTCACATTATAAACCTACAGTAGCAATATATTAGTGCAAAGATCCACGTAGGAAACGTTGCAGTGTCGATACATTTGCACTCATTACCAACCCTTGTGCCTTTTTATATGAACAAAAAATGTGCAAGCTCCCACTCTCACACACACACAATGCTCCTTGCTCTGTGTGAAAAGAAGAAGCAGGATTGCACTTTATTCCTATTGCTAGCGTTTGTTTGTCGTCGCGACTGAAACACTAAAAAAGAAAAAACTACGTGACGCAGAAACTTTTTTTGATAAATGTTTTTTGGATAAGACGGAGTATTTCATGTTTGTTTTTCCTGATTTGTTACTTGACTGACTGTGTGTGTGTTTGTGGAAGAATGTCCTTTGAAGAATTGTTTATTTATGTGGCTATTTATTTGAATAAAATTCACTTCCTAAACGACTCAGTCGTTTGTATCGCTTTGTTATCCAAGGTATATTCACTGATAACATATCAGTGGTTCATTTTAACACACTTTTAGCCTCAAGACTTTGACAGTATTCCAATATTGGGGTTTTATCATTTTTAGTTTTAGAGTAATAAATTACTGTGTGGCAATTAATTGTTACACTGTTCATTATTTTAAATTGCCAAGAAAATGGCAGATAATTCTAGGATTTAAATTTTCTTAACTGTTAATGCTGCATTATCAATCAAGATCATTCATGGTATTACATCATGTATCGTCAAAAATAAAAACACTAGTCAAAGATCCTCTATGACAGGAGCTTGTTGCTGTTTTGAAAAGGACCTACTGCAAAACAGCCCTAGTCAAAGATCCTCTATGCTGTCTTGAAGGACCTGCAAAAAATAATTGTCTTATCTACAGCAAAAACCTTAGTCAAAGATTGTTTGTATATAAAAAAAAAAGGAGCACCCTGCTGTTTTTAGGTACCTAATACAAAAACACGACTCAAAGATCCTTTAAATGACAGAAGCCCTTTGTTGTTTGTAACACCCATCGCAAAAACTCTTGTCAAAGATCCTTAATATAGATGGAGTTGGGGCGGTATAGCTCGGTTGGTAGAGTGGCCGTGCCAGCAACTTGAGGGTTGCAGGTTCAATTCCCGCTTCCGCCATCCTAGTCACTGCCGTTGTGTCCTTGGGCAAGACACTTTACCCACCTGCTCCCAGTGCCACCCACACTGGTTTAAATGTAACTTAGATATTGGGTTTCACAATGTAAAGCGCTTTGAGTCACTTGAGAAAAAGCGCTATATAAATGTAATTCACACTTCACAATATGACAGGAATGTTCTGCTGTCTTTAAGTGCCCACAATTTAAGCATATTTTGTGTTTTTGCCATAAAAAATTGATTTTCTTAAAGGGGAACTGCACTTTTTTAGAATGTTGCCAATCGTTCAAAATCATTACGAAAAACATGACCACGGATGTTTTTTTTTTTATGCATTCTAAATATTAAATAAATGCGATCAAAAGTCAGTTTACAACGGAGCCTATATGGGAGCTGCCTATTAAGCCCTTAAAAAAACATCCAAACACCTCCATTGAGGTTTTATACACATGATGTAAGTATATATGTAATGTAGTAACAAGCACAGTTATAATACTTAATATTTACGCATTTTGATCATTTTAAGCATACGCGCCACAATTTTAAAAACGCATCACGTTTGCTTCTCTTTTTTTTTTTAACATCACAGACTATTACTCACTGCAGACTTCATGAGAGCCAAAAACATAATAAAATATCACTTACAGTGCAATGTCTGCTGTCATTAGCATGCCGACTGCTAGGATGTTCATATAGTCCCATTTAGATGAATGACTCGCAAAGAAAAGGGGAGTGGAACCAAGCGTCTTTTGTCGCTCTCGCCATTCCCAGGTCTAAATTGGCTGTCAAAGTGAACCAACTTGTCAGAATACATCCTCATTTTTCTACTATCCAGGTGAGAGGCTTAATTTATGATCTAAAATAAAATTTGACGAGCAAGGGAGCAGCTGATCAGTCGATGATGTCAACATTGTTGAGTTTGTGTTTATTTGGAACATGCATGCATACAACATGATACATCACAATTTCCATTTTATCTATTCAACATGTTCGAAAATGAGTAGGAAGAAGCAGAGCTTATTTAATCCTACCCCTTTTCCTTTACATAGCAGTTGTTAGAACTTTTGTTCACTTCCTGTTCGCAATTTATTCAAATGTTTTAAACTCAATTTTTCTCTTAAGATTATTTTGGCACGAATGCTTGTGATCACAGCGCCGCTATAAATAGTTTGTCTGCGATTTTATTTTTATTTTTTTCATAAAGAAATACAATTATGTGTGCTTACGGACTGTATACCTGCAGACTGTATTGATCTATATTGATATATAATGTATATATTGTGTTTTTTAAGTTGATTTAATTAAAAAATTTTTAAAAAAAATTAAAAAAAAAAATTTATTTCTTGTGCGGCCCGGTACCAATCGGCCCGGTGGTTGGGGACCACTGATCTAAAGTGTACAAGCTTTAGTATAGCCTGTAGAGGCCCGATGATCTGGAATGAGATTGATAGCTCTATAAAAGAATCACATTCTTTAAACATTTTTAAAAAGCTGTTTAAGCTAAATTTATTGCGACGTTATGCTTAGTACATTTAGCACACCCCTTACGGTTGAAGAATTCACATTAGTCGCATGATTTTGGTCTTGACCTCTGTATGTATGATGAGATTATGGCAGATCTTCAAGATGCAATCTTTTAATCAAATTTGAATAATAGGATAGTGAGATTGATTTGGTGGATTTAAAGATTCTTTTTTTATTTATAAATGAAATTGTAAATGGGTATTTGGTGGGTAGATTTTGAAATGTATCGGATTGTACTGTATTTTGTATATTATATGATGATGTATATTTTAACTGTGGCTCCCTGTCCATAAGATGTGTGCTTCTAGGGATGACCTTTTTGCAGAACGGATCTGATATTAACAAAAGAAACAATATTGAAATACAAAACTATGTCTGTCTGTAAATACTGTAAATACAAAAATAAAACTGGTCCCCAGGACCAAACTTGAGGGGAGCCCTAAACATTAAAAAAAAAAACATTTATATTGTATTAGTTTCAATAATGGAAAATATCAAAATGGCCCCCGCATGCTTCGATTTTTCAGTGTGCGGCCCTCAGTGGAAAATGACCTATTGCAGCAAGTGTAGGTAAAAATCCTATAAGACAGGCCCCCTGTGCGTGTTTAAGAACACAGCAAAACATGCTTGTCAGAGATCCTTTATACCAGGGTTTTTCAACCTTTTTGGAGCCAAGGCACATTTTTTTTTCATTTAAAAAATCCGGAGGCCCTGCACCAGCAGAAATCATTAAAAAATGAAACTCAGACAATAAAAAGTTGTCGCAATTGTTGGATATGAATTTAAACCATAACCAACCATGCATCAATATAGCTCTTGTCTCAAAGTAGGTGTACTGTCACGACCTGTCACATCACACACCCTGACTTATTTTGAGTTAATTGCTGTTTTCCTGTGTGTAGTGTTTTAGTTCTTGTCTTGCGCTCCTATTTTGGTGGCTTTTTCTTTCTTATTTTCCTGTAGCAGTTTCATGTCTTCCTTTGAGCGATATTTCCCTCATCTACTTTGTTTTAGCAATCAAGAATAATTCAGTTGTTTTTAATCCTTCTTTGTGGGGACATTGTTGATTGTCATGTCATGGTCGGATGTTCATTGTGGACGCCGTCTTTGCTCCACAGTAAGTCTTTGCTGTCGTCCAGCATTCTGTTTTTGTTTACTTTGTAGCCAGTTCAGTTTTAGTTTCGTTCTGCATTGCCTTCCCTAAGCTTCAATGCCTTTTCTTAGGGGCACTCACCTTTTGTTTACTTTTGGTTTAAGCATTAGACACCTTTTTACCTGCACGCTGCCTCCCGCTGTTTCCAACATCTACAAAGCAATTAGCTACCGGTTGCCACCTACTGATATGGAAGAGTATTACATGGTTACCCTGCCGAGCTCTAGACAGCACCGACACTCAACAACAACACATCATTTGTAGACTAAAATTACTGGTTTGGAAATAATATTTTTAACCCAAATAGGTGAAATTAGATAATCTCCCATGGCACACCAGACTGTATCTCACGGCACAGTGGTTGAAAAACACTGCTGTAGAGTAGGCGTGTGACCTTTAGGGAGGTATGTAGCGAAAAGCAATTAGCAGCCCACATGTCAGTGCTGTAGCTAACGTGCACATTCCAACACAACAACAAGTGCGAAAGACTTACAAGTGAAAGAAGTATCGCACTCGGGGTGTCGGTCACGTGACAGAATGCAGGGACCCCTCTGGTAAACGGCAACACCATAGGAGACCAAGATAAGTTAAGATAAGGTTGCTGCGACGTGAAGGTACGTGAGGGCAGAGCGGGAGTGTGCGTCACAGCTCCTAATGGGGCAGGGAGAGAGTGAATGTTTTGTGCGCTCAGAAGTCAACAAACACGTTTTCAAAGAACTCACAGGGATTTTCAGCGGAGTAACAGCACGTCCAAGCGAAGTGTGGCAGCGGCGCAGGAATGTACGAGCGTCACATGAACATAGCGCGTCTGTCAACGCAATTAAAAGAACAACATTCCTTCAACAGGACGGGATGATGCATTCCAGGAAACTGGGGCATTTCACACTTCCAGCTAGAGCATGTGCAAGTGAATGTTATCTCTGCATTCGACTCATCACAATTTAAGTCATATTTTCTTAGAAGTATGTCTATTTAATTCATTTACTTGTTTAATATTTTAATGGTTTTCATCCCTATGCAGATATACTTATTGTGTTTTTTTCAAGTAAAATGTGTAGTTTTTAATTTACATTAAAGACAAATATTTACTTTCATATAAATTATCAATTGACCATTATACCCAGAAACCTAGCAGTATTTTAAACGGAAGAAATCCTAAAAATTTCAATTTCAACGTATTTACTTTTTAATCCATCCATCCATTTTTTGTCGCTTGTCCCTTTTGGGGTCGCGGGGGGTGCTGGAGCCTATCTCAGCTGCATTCGGGCGGAAGGCAGGGTACACCCTGGACTAGTCGCCACCTCATCACAGGGCCAACACAGATAGACTGACAACATTCACACACTAGGGCCAATTTAGTGTTGTCAATCAACCTATCCCCAGGTGCATGTCTTTGGAGGTGGGAGGAAGCCGGAGTACTCGGAGGGAACTCACGCAGTCACGGGGAGAACATGCAAACACCACACAGAAAGACCCCGAGCCCGGGATTGAACTCAGGACTGCGCAAGACCTTTGTATTGTGAGGCACATAGACTAACCCCTTTTCCACCGTGCTGCCCTTCACTTTTTAATATACTTTTTCAACCGATCCATCCAGCCATCCATTTTCTACCGCTTGTCCCTTATAGGGTCGCGGGGGTGGCTGGTTTGGCGTGATCACAATATGCAGGCGACAGCGAGACGCATCGTGCAGGTAAAAAGGTATCTAATGCTCAAACCAAAAATAAACAAAAGGCGAGTGCCGCTAAGAAAAGGCACTGAAACTTAGGGATGGCTATGCAAAACAAAGCTAAAACTGAACTGGCTGCAAAGTAAACAAAAACAGAATGTTGGACGACAGTAAAGACTTACAGCGTGTGGAGCAGCAGACGGCGTCCACAAAGTACATCCGTACATGACATGACAATCAACAACAAAATAGGAGCGCAAGACAATAATTAAAATAAAACACAGGAAAACACCAAAAAACTCAAAATAAGTCACGGTGTGATGTGACAGGTTGTGACAGTACACCGCTGCTGCCCTCTGCTCCCACTGTTTAGACTCTTACCCTCAGGATGCAGGTACGCCCCTACTAATAGAAAGGCCAAAAACAACAGATATATAAGATCCTTTGTTCCCTCAGCTGTTTCCTTTATAAATGAGCTTCTTAAACAAGCTTAGCTGCTATGCAGTCACTTTAGTGGGAAGCGACGTGTGATGATTAGTTTTTATTGTGTTACATAAGATTTTTGTTTTTAGCTCAATGCTTTCATGATGTATGTATGTATGTTGTATGTATTTTATGTATTTGTACCTTGTTTTACTGTTGTACCTTGATTTTACTGTTGTACTTCGTTTTTACTGTTGCACCTTGTATTTTACTGTTGAACCTTGTTTTTTAATGACTACTGCTGCAAACCAAATTGCCCCTCGGGGACAATAAAGATTGTCTAAGTCTAAGTCCCCTCACCTCCCATGGGGTGGAATAAGGGTGATGGGTCAAATGCAGAGAATAATTTCGCCACACCTAGTGTGTGTGTGACAATCATTGGCACTTTAACTTAACTTAACTTAACAGGAGCTATAGTGATGCATGGATGATTATGGTTTGAATTCATATCCAAGAATTGCGAGAACGACTTTTTACTGTCAATATCGGCTGCTGAGTTTCATTTTTTAACGTTCTCTGCTGGTGGTGTGCCTCGAGATTTTTTCAATGAAAAAAATGTGCCTTGGCTCAGAAAAGGTTGAAAAACACTGCCTTAGTTTACCCTTTTTATTCCTATTTCAATGACTATATTCCTATTACTGTATCATCAAATGTATTGCCTATATGCATCCATCCATTTCCTACCGCATATCCTTCGGATTATATTTAAATATGCAGTTTTTGAGTTGGTATTGCTTATCTGAATAAAAATTATTGAGATTGCCAGTTGCTGCTCCAATGTTTGGTTTGTGTAAGTGGCAAGTTATGTCTTTCAAACATCCCAGGAGTCTTGAACGCAGCATTAATCACCATATGCAAGACCCCTATTGGTTTAATAGGTAGTTGGCAAACCAACTACACACGATGCTAATGTGTGAAAGCACCGCCTACAGGCCCGGCATGTATATTACAGCCATTTTGGGCGTTGTAACTTGATTTATGTGACGTAAACATGAGTCCATTTGTATACAAATCAAAGCCTTTTAACGCTTCATCTGTCACTAAGTGGTCGGCGTACAGCAGACTACACACAGTTAGCGAGAGAGGCTGTCAGCTGTGAGGGTTATGACGCACGTTGGGCCTCTGTTAATATTCTACAGCAGGCTTTGGCGGCGCTGTGAGTGTTCCATTGCAGAAATGCCTTTCCATTATGGCTGCACTGAGCAGCTGTGTGCCGTTATAGCTCCTTTTGCGGATTGTCTTTCTTTCTGCGCTAGTTTGTCGCCGCTCCTCGCCTTTCAGCCGTGTAACGCAAGCCGCCAGGCAGCCGGGTTTCTAAACACGCCGCTGACTGACCGATGATGATGATGGAGATGGCAACTAGGATGCCGAGGGCATCACCATGGCAACGTGACAGACAGTAGTAACTGTGAGCAACTGTAAGCGTGACTGTCTGCTCAGTCTAGCTTAAAATGGATGTGGTAGCATATGAATGTATGCATATTGATCAACATACTAATATATTATACTATATATGACTTTATATAGTAAGCTCCCTGTTGTATTAGTATTATGTAGTAATAGGACACTTGCAAAGATGGCAACTTCCTACTGTTTTATTGACAAATCTAGCAGTCCATTTAGACTTGATTAACTTTTTATTACATTTGTATAAGTATTTTGACACATATTTAATGTTCTTCAAGTTTAAATATGTATTTTCTTACACTTGTTTCCTATTACATGTTTAATAATAGTTTTAAGACATTGTATTTGCTTAATTCAAATTACTTACAGAAACTGAATGCAAAATGCTAAGTATATTTTTCTGCTTTATTCATTTTATTTCAAGACTTTTTTGTATAATTTTGAAACGTGCTTGTGTATAATATCGTTTAAACTATAAAAGTATATGCAGAACAATATTGCAGTACAGTAACACATGCTGTACCTTGGTCCCCTTAGTTTTTACACATAACTGTGTTTATTTGTTCATTGTCAGTTATTTTTAAATAAAATTCCCAAAAATATTGTTTATACTTTTGTAAATTTTTTAAAATATTTATTTTCCAATACAGAATACTCATTTAGAATCATGTAAAGAATATGAATACAGTATATCAAGGATAACTATTATTTTCAACATAATGTTTAAATGTGTTTTTATACATTATCCTTTTGTTTAGTCATGTATTGTTTAGTTTATTGATATGTGTAACATATACAATATTATTGCAGGACATTGGGATGCTTACTTACTTATGACTTTTATACATATTTTTATTTAAAAAAATGATTATAATTTTGTTTGTCAATTATTATTAGATTTGGGAAAAAATATTGCAGTATTTTAAATTTCAATTCAGCACGGTGCCCGAGAGGGATAAGTGGTAGAAAATGGATGGATGTGTTTATATAATATTATTGCAGTATATTACGGGACTCGCCCACATTAGTTAAATGTACTGTATTTAGTGTATAATTTTAAAAAATTGCATTATTATATTGCTAATTTTACATTATTTGAGAAGCCATACTGTATAGGTGAATCTCTAGGAACTATTCCGTTTGAGAAGAAAGTACCCTAATAACCAACTACGGCTTTTTATTTTAAAAACAAAAAAACACATTGTAATATTTTTTTTATCATATCCAATTCAATTCATCATACATATTTCCCCGCCTTTGTGTCGTTCTACTGCCTTGTAGGGGAGGCTATCGCATCACATTTTGGACAACGTCCACTCTTACAGGAAGTTACCAAATATGGTTCCTTGCTGGATAAAGAGCTAATAGAATCAAGCTTGAAAAAGCGCTGAGATCCTGCAGGCTGCAAACATGAGCTTGTAAAAGCAAGCATGCATGGCTGCCTGACCGGCTGCACCTCTCATGGGGCTCAGAGCAGGAAAACCCGGTGACCCAGCTGTCAGTAGGCATTGACGTAGGAGATGGAGGAGGAAAATGATAGGTGGCCGTCAAAATGGAAAAGCCTGAGTCGCAGTAAAAATGACTCACAAATATAATTTATAATTTATATTCCAAAGTCCCTGGGCTGCCTTAATTAATATGCAACACAAGCACTTATTGTATTTGCATGCTAATAACGTGCAGCATAAAATAAGTGTGTTTAAGTAGCACTGACCTCACTCGCTCACACTAACACTTCTAGGTCATTCGGCTCTGTGAATGTTGCGTAAGCCAGAGCTGTGCAAGGTCACGGGTGGGGGGGGGGGGGACAAAAAGAAGGGAAAATATAAGTGAATTCATATTCAACGTTGTATTTGTTTATTCATCAAGCATTTTCTGCTTTTGTAACAGACACAAGAGGTCCACTGGGAGCACCTGGCAGGACTACTCTGACCACAGAATGCAACATTCAAACCTTACAATGGCTACCAGTGATTGTTTATTCAAGTATTTCTGATTCTGATTCCGTTTCCTTGATAAAACAAAAGTTGAAAAAAAGCACTATAACAACAAGTCAGTCTTTTGAACGGCTCTTTGAAAGGAATGTCTCCCTTTTAAGAGGACCGCTAATCTATCTTGAAACAACCAGAAATAAATGTTGAAGACATTAAAGCAGAAAATAAGCAGATATTAACAAGTACTGTAAATTCTGGACTGTAAGCCGCAACGTTTTCCTATGCTTTGAAACCTGTGGCTTATAAAACAGTGCAGCTACTTTATGGGTTTTTCTTCGCCGACAGCCATTCAACACATGCAAAGACACTTAAATAGTGTGTTATTGTTTGTGCTGTGGCGTCTGCTTTTGGACGAGTTTGCTCACTACAGGTGCAGCTGGCTGAATGCCTGCAAGGTGGAACCAGAAGTAGAAGTGCCGTTCAGTCTTCTAATTATTCATAGCGTTTCTACTCGTATGGATTCTTCATTCGTCGCTCCAAGCACAATTGTAAGTTTTACAATATAACAAACAATTCTTACTTTAAACCGTCCCAGTTGTGATGTTTGTTGGGGTGTTTTTATGCATATTTGTAAGTGCTATCGTAGTGTAACAAAGTTAGCGCCATTAGCTAATATGCTAACAGATGTCCGTGTTAGTATTATTAACTTACAACGGCAGTCTGTTTGTATTGTTTCCGTTTTACAAAATACTCAGTAAATTCATCAAAACGTCACTGTGGACTGTCTAGCTGATTGGAAAGAGAGTTTCCGCAGCGTGGGTCAATGACGATGACTTCTGTTTTGTTTAATGAACCGTTTTACTGCTGTGTTACAGACACGGTTTGGAAACAATAAAGGTATGTAAATAAACATATAAAATCTTCCTGTGGAAATAACTAATTTCACAATGGATATACAGTATCTGCGGCTTGCAGTCTGTAGCGGGTAATATAAATATTTTTGTTTTCTTCTAAAATTTACCGGGAGCGGCTTATTTACCGGTGCACTCTATAGTCCGGAAAATACAGGATTAATGAGACTTTTAAAAAAGACTAATACAACAACAACTGTTGGCGTTTCAATATTGCCACAGTCAGTACACAACATGTAAGGCGATCCATAAATTGGGGGTGTCGATACCAGAGTATGATCGATAGTAAGAGTGATTAGGTCTAGGGATGCAAAATTCCGGGAATATTCAAAAGTTGAAAACTTTCCATGGGAATTAACGGGAATATATGGGAAATTAATGGGGATAAACATTGAATGCTTTGAGACACTTGTGATTTAGGGCTATATAAATAAACATTGATTGATTGATTGATTGAATGCAACATGCTAGATCTTGCAGCATGATTATTAGCTAAAACAACCTGATTTAATGCAAATTCAGTAGAATTTCAACCCTGCACTGCCACGTGGCACCCCACTTCAGAGGCGAACGACTTGAAGCAGTTTTATTCAAATGTGTTACGCGTACCACTTGGACTCAATCTAGCGGTACCCCAAATAATTGCTTAATTCAGTGGTGCCCAAACTACAGTCCACGGATTAGTTATTGAAATTAGATACGCTGCCTAGCGGGTGCGAGCCACAGTGATTACTGTTAACCACGTACCAGGAGTAAATAATGCACAGACTAATTTGAACAACCTTTCCAGCTCATGGTCTAATTAGTCAAAAACCAACACAGAACGTTAAGACGTGATACAAAAACACACAACTTACCCATCGATATATGTGGACATTAAAAAAATCTCTAATAGTTCCATACATAAATTAAAAAATACAGTCATTTAACCCATTTAGTAGACCTGATGGGTTTTATGCAAAACACTCTCCACATTGACATGTTTGATGCATTTTTGTTGCTTGAGGGACATCGATAGTAAATGGATGGATGGCTTGATATTTCTGATGGATTACAAAACCTTTTACGAGGTCGTCAGGAAAATAAACAAGGTAAGAATGGTTCACATACTCTTAGTATATAATGTTTTATCGTTTATACTTCATATTGTAGTGACAGGCAATCTTAATCAACGCCCACATATCGGGGTGGCGGGCATTGTTTTTTGATTGATGATGACAGATGATGAGCAGCCAGGTTCCAGACGTACCTGGTCCTTCACCCAACGCTAGGCATTTTAATTACAATATATTTTTTACACAAACGTGTTTGCCAGCATAAGAACAGGCATTTTCATCTGTTTTGAACGTTATCTCAGTCCCACCATCTTTTGTTATTCCACCGTGATTCTAGTTCTACTCAGTCCAGGTCATTTATTTGCTGTGCAAACACTTTTAAAGGCACACTGTGTAAATTGTAAAATTATTATTTTGCCAGCAATGTAAAGAGTGGATTTGAATGAGGACATAATCGGTTTAAATATAAACAAATGTTTATGGATGTTACAATTTTACTTTATTAAAAGAGGAAATTTGACACACTTTATTTGTATTTTGCGCCAACTGCGGCAAGTTGTTTGACATACTATAATAGTTCAAAGCTTTGCAATATTGTTTAATGTCAGCAATTACCTTACAAAAAAATTCACTCCATACTTGGTGGTGGTAACCATGGTAAACTACTATAGTAGCTACAGCTGCTCCTGGGGTAGACTGACTGTAATATGCGTGCCACCTCTGCAGAACTAGGTGCCACCCTTGTGCCACCCCTGAAAAAAATAGTCTGGCATGCCACTGACTACGAAGACCTGCTTGTGCAAATAAACTAACGTCATATAATGTCTTGGTAATACCTATTGTGAAAGTTGGTCCAATCCACGGTATTTTCGTTGCCGATTTTCAGAACAGAAACTAAAAGCTTTGTTGTTGTGTAGGAAAAGTGCTTTATTCGAGACGGATGACCACATTATCGCGCCTTTGGAGATATTTGTTAGCGTCAAGAAAATATCCTAATAGTATTAATAAACTAGATGAATACATCTCTCGTAGGCTCAACAGCATATACTGAATGTTGATATCGCTAGCAAACATTGCTGAACAATAGAGACATACACAGCTAAATAATGACCCATAAAAACAACTGTAGACATGAATTGGAAATGAGACTAATATTTGGAGCAGGAAATTAACTGCAAAAACTAAACTTAACCTTTTTCTCTTAAGCGTCACAATCACAGCAGCACGGCACTCGTTATATAAACCAAGTATGATATTTAGCGATGCACGAATAAGTCCAACATTGTCTTTCACAGATTAATGTTTCATTTGTGAACCCCTCTGAAGTAAAGACATGATGTGCTTCTAATCTTTTCTTCTCTAAATCCATGTGAATGTCAAGGAAGTGAGGTCAAAGTGAGCAGTAGTGTATACTTTAGTGATGATGAATGGTTTTAATCTTGCAAAAAATATTTTTCTTAAGACTGTATAAATCATCCATTCCACTTTAAATATTTTTTAATGATCACTTATATATTTGCCTCTACACCTTTCAAAATATGCCCAAATCTGCACTGATGCAGGCAAATAAACGGACCCTCGCCTGAAACTCGGAAGTGCCTGTAGGTCATAGTTTCACTAAATCTGGATCTGTTTAGCACCCAGCTTCTAAAATGTGCAGATCATTCTCCTTATTTATATTGACGCTCAAAAATATAAGGTTCTGGATCATCACTTGTCCCAAAGCAATAGTTGTTGGCCCTATGAAGTCTGCGTGATTAGTAGTAATGTTGTTGAAGGAAATAGTGACCGTTGGGATGAGTCTGTGAAATTTATGCTGGCAGTTACGTAAATATTACATGGTATTATGAAAGTGCCTGTTACTACATTACATATATTACCGCATATACATATAAAGTTAATGGAGATGTTTGGAAGTTTTTTTAGACCACTTTATTGACGGAATAGAAAAAATCCATTAGCTCCATTGTAAAATGACTTTTGCTAAAGTTTATTTACTAGTTAGAATGCATTTAAAAATAAAAACATATGTGGTCTTGTCTTAAAAAAAAGATTGTGAATGATAGGAAACATTTCAAGAGTAAAATTCCCCTTTTAAAAAAACATGTAGGTTACAGTTCTTTTTACAATTGTATGAAATTACGTTATGTGACAAACATTGCCTATGGAATTAAAAAAGTTTTACGATGGATGAAAATGTATTTCCATTTCCAGGATTTCTAATGAGCAAATGATCAGCTACTGTCTGAGTGTTTTATGTACGAGGTGACAACACCCAGATTTGCCAGATGAGGTTGAGTCTCAGCCCGGTGATGCTGGGAACCCAAGAGGTCATATGATGTGCTGAAAAGTAAGGAGTCTGTTTCAGAATAACTGTTTTTGTTTTTTTTTACATCAGGTGGTCATGTTGTCATCACATCTATGTGGATGGTGCACGATTATGCAAAAACATAACCTACAAACCTCTAAATTATGTCAACCTGTGGAGGCATGTGTGACACAGGACAAAGAAGAAATCATGATATTTTAGTGTAACATTATAGCTGAAATACTTTTTCATTTATACAAGTTAGCATGTGGGAATCAATTCATTTAATCAGTAAGGGGTTAATACATATTAACACGTATATTACATATACGCATACATTTAATGGCACCTTACAGTTTACGTACCATGGGATATCTTCCATAAAGAAGTATTCAGTGACCCAGTATTGACCACAGTGTTGATCCAGACTTCAGGACTTCTTTTTGAAAGTCTGCTCCATGGCATTCTTTCCCCAACATGGCCTTCATCCCAATTCTGAAAGAGCAATGTGAGAAGAGTAATAAACAATAAACACCCTTAGGCAACCAATAGGAAAAGTGCAAGAGTTGGTTTGAGCTGGCCACCATCCCCTCCAGTTGCCAAGTGGTCCGTCATGTGACGTGGGAAGAGAGAATTTAGAATTTTGAGATTCTGAGAAAACAGTCGCATTGCTTTGCATTTGTCATCGCCTCCCTTTGCTTCAAGTGTAATCTCATCTCATTCTCCTCCAGGGCGTCTATTTGTGGTGGCATCGTAAAATAAAATAATACATGCTTGTCTCCATCTGCTTCTTAGAGGACAAACTCAAGATTTATTCCTTTTTTTTTTTACCGTACCAGTGCAGTGCAATGAGATACAAAAGTAAATCCTCACAATTTTCTCCATTATTCTGCCTTCCTCTCAGCTCAAGAATAATTCCTCATTTGGAAGACTTTGGAAAGAACAAGAAGTCCAAGGTAATATTCTACAAGAGTCTGAGTTTATCAGAAATGTGTACAATGTAGTAATGGGAGTAAGGAGGTATGCTGCTCACATTGTGAATAAAAGTATCACCACGATTGATCACACTTTTTAATTGTGATTAGTTATGATTAATACAATCAACCACCCTGTTTATTGTGATTAAACATGATTAATCACACTTAGTGTGATTAATCTGACAAAAAAAATAAATCACAATTAAGCACACTTTTCACAGTAAATTACTTGCTTGCAAAATTGTTATTTAAAAAAATACCCTCGTATTGTGACACCAGTGCAATTTTATTGTCAAAATTTCATACACAATTTCTCATTTAAAATGTTTTCCTAATACGTAATTTATTTGCTCAAAATTTCCTAACAGGTTATTTTTCAGCGCAATTTGCCACTGAGTCTCCTGACTTGTCTTTGTACTGATATGAACTGCATAACCGTATAACGACCTGCACCCCCTTTCGTGTAACCATTCACGCTATGTGCGCTCAAAATAAATAGGTGATTAATTTGCATTTAAACATGATTGATGCAATTAATGTTTGTGATTAATCAAATGTGTTAACTGATTAAATTTGACAGCCCTTTTTGTTTTATTGTATGGTACACAAAATCATGCAAGTCAGCTGGACAGAGTGCGCTAGAAAAGCAGTAGTACTACATAAATACCTCAATCACGCAGTATAGCTAAAACGTCCACAGAGCAGAGCTATTTCCATCGCTATTGACCCACCCCCACCACTAATGATAATCAAGCGCACTATCAGAGCTGCCTCTGGTGACGCAAACTCCCCAACAAGAGGTCGTGACTGCAGGTGTCATGGACGTATGACGCCACCCCCCTCGCCTCTCTGGTTTAGATAATGCTGGCCTGAGGGTGTGGGCTGGAGTGGCGGGGATGAGGTACGTGATAGGACAGTGGGACAAGAGGTGACATAACCACAGGCGACAGAACAGTGACGAGCTTCCTGCCTGCCTGTCTCAGGCTGGAGCTGTGTGCTATGTGAAGGATAAGGCGACGTTTGTGTAACTGACGGGGACGTGTCGCTCGCACCAAAATGCGTGTGTGTGTGCTATCACCAACCCAAGTTTCCTTGATATGATTTGGATCGCTCCCGCCTTCCCTCAATCGTGACCAACATTCCGAGATACTTGAACTCCTGCGCCTAGGCAAGACGTCACTCCCAACCCAAAGGGTGCATTCCCGTCCTTATCCGGAGAGAACTAAGGCCTCAGAGTTGGAGGTGCTGAGTCTCGGAAGCTTCACACTCAGCTGCCAACGGCCACAGTAAACACTGAAGGTCAAAGTTTAATGAGGCCTTCAGGAGAACCTCATCCAAAAATACAGATTTGAGCCGAAGCCTCCCAAACTGGACACCCTCAAAACGATCCACCCTGTGGACATTTGGCAGAATCTTCCCCCATACGCAATCTGGCTTAATGCAATGCTACACTGTACTTTTACAGCTAATCACATTTTTTAATTTGAATTACCGTATTTTTCGCAGTATAAGTCGCTCCGGAGTATAAGTCGCTCCGGAGTATAAGTCGCACCGGCCGAAAATGCATAATAAAGAAGGAAAAAAACATATAAATTGCACTGGAGTATAAGTCGAATTTTTGGGGGAAATTTATTTGATAAAACCCAACACCAAGAATAAACATTTGAAAGGCAATTTAAAATAAATAAAGAATAGTGAACAACAGGCTGAATAAGTGTACGTTATATGACGCATAAATAACCAACTGAGAACATGCCCGGTATGTTAACGTAACCTATTATGGTAAGAGTCATTCAAATAACTATAACATATAGAACATGCTAAACGTTTACCAAACAATCTGTCACTCCTTATCGCTAAATCCGATGAAATCTTATACGTCTAGTTTCTTAGTGAATGAGCTAAATAATATTATTTGATATTTTACGGCAATGTGTTAATAATTTCACACATAAATTGCTCCCGAGTATAAATCGCACCCCCGGCCAAACTATGAAAAAAACTGCGATTTATAGTCCGAAAAATACGGTATACATAATTCATCACGTTTGAATTAGATTAATCATCAATCAATCCAAACTTTTGAATTTGGATTATACATGATTATTCACACTTCCAATTTGGATTATTCATGGTTAAACACACATTTGAATTGTATTATCACAATTATTCCCACGTTTGAATTGGATTAATCAGGATTAAATCCAACATTGGAATATGATTAATCCCACGTTAGAATTGGATTAATCATGATTATCCACAGAATTAATCATGATTATATACACATCTGAATTTGTATTAATCATTGTTATTCACACATTTGAATTTGGATTATCATGGTTGTCCACACTTTTGAATTAGGACTAATGATTATCCACACATCTGAATTAGGATGAATCATGATTATCCACACATCTGAATTAGGATTAATCATGATTCTCCACACTTTTGAAATTGGCTCAATCATGATTATACACACTTTTAAATATGAATTAATCATAATTATTCATATTTTTGAGTTTGGATTAATCATGATGATCCATACCTTTGAATTTGGATTAATCATGATGATCCACATTTTTTAATTTGGATTGATTATGATTATTCACACTTTTGAATTCAGAGTAATCATGATTATCTAATTACTTGCTAGCATACATTAAATCACCTTAAAGAGCCCAATATTTGGACACAAGCAATTGTATTGTCAGAATGTCATCCAGGATTGTTTTCCAAATGCTTTACTTGAATGCATGTCATTTATTAGCAAAACACTTGATAACTGTTTGATCTAAAATCCAACTCCTCACTTATCCTTGCACTTGGCGTATGCATTGACCTGATAACTGACCGTATATCAACCCTCGACACCTTCCAGGTAACTATCCGCCTGTCAAGGCAAAAGTCAAAATAAATTGCATGATTAATCTTTGTACTGTATATACATGGTGAATGTGATATTTTTGTGATTAATCACGTGTTGCCTCTGTATTTCTGACAGCCCTATCATAATTTTAATGTTAAATAAAGATATCATGAATATGTTGTACTTTCTATTTTAATAGATGTATTTTGGTATTTATAATAAAAATACGAATTGATGATTGTAATGTTGCTAATAAATCAGAGCATACCATTTTAATTATTTTTGTTTCATATTCATTATTTTCTTTTACTCTGTTCTTATTTCATATTGTACTCAATTAGCATGAGACTTAAAATGTATAATGAATCACAGGATGTCAGCAATTATTTTATTATTAGTAGTAGTATATTTCCTCATTATTTGATGTGTATTAGTATTAGTTATGTATTAACATATAACCCCATTATTTATTATTTACTTTTTAAATTATATCTCAATTCTGTACTCTGCTGCTGGAATTTTAATTTTCCTAAGGGAACTCTCCTGAAGGAATCAATAAAGTACTATCTATCTATCTATCTATCTATCTATCGATCTATCATACTGTACTAGTAAAAAAGACAGAATACCTGATAATCAGCATTTTATAGCAGTTGTTTATTTTGATTCTAGAGTCATATTTCAGAACCGGTTTTATTTTAAGGTCTATTAGCTTTTATTGTTGTTACAGTTTAGTCATAATTAATTATATTAGAAAACTCACTTATTTTTGGATTAAAACTTGACATTACAATAAAAAATTAATTAGATTTCAGTGATCATTTACTTGTACTTTATTTTATTTTTTATGATTAGACAAGCAGTAGAAAAATGGATGGATGATTTTAACCCTCTCCAGATACCGTACAAATACGCCCCCTGGTGGCCCTGAACGCCCTAAACTCAATCTCATCCAGTCAAATCTGGTGCTGCCATGACATCATTGCTTTTTCCCTTGAGAGGAAAAAGTCCAATATTCCAGACAAAACAAAATGTCTTGTTCCTCTACAAGTCACACATTGTGTTCTTAGTGTAATTTGACGCACTGCTTCAATTGTGTAAGTATTTCCCATTTCCTTTGCAGAAGGGTTGATTTCTGACAATAAGGAGGAAAGGAAAGAAATGAGTGCGTTGCTCCTATAATGTCATGACCACGAGACAACAGGGTTGTGTTGTTTGACACAGCAGTTATGTAACAATTTCAAGGCCAAGTTTAACTTTACCGTACTTACAGTAAGCCAGTGAGGAACTAAGCTAGAATGCCTGATGATTTCACAATTATTTCTGAAAACACAAAATTATCGGTAAATCATACAGCTTGTCATTGTGGTTGTAGTTTGCAATGTTGTGCATCACACAGAGGTGTTTCTTATATTATATGTACAGTGATTACCTTACTTAGTTACATAAAAAGGGGTTTGTGATATGAGAAAACTACAATTTCTTAATGTTAGTGTAGCTACAGGGGGCGGGGGGTTCACCCACATATGCGGTCCTCTCCAAGGTTTCTCATAGCCATTCACATCGACGTCCCATTGGGGTTGTGAGTTTTTCCTTGCCCTTATGTGGGCTCTGTACCGCGGATGTCGTTGTGGCTTGTGCATCCCTTTGAGACACTTGTGATTTAGGGCTATTAAATTAAACATTGATTGATTGATTGTTGTTAAAACAGGCATTTATTAATAATTGAATACTGAAATAATATACTGTATTTGTAATTAATTAATGCTCTCAAATTTTTGCACACTCTTGGCATTCTCTCGAAGAGCTTCAAGCACACCTGAAACCCATTTCAGGTGACTGCCTCTTGGTTTCAGGTGTGCTTGAAGCTCTTCGAGAGAATGCCAAGACTGCAAAGCAGTAATCAGAGCAAAGGCTGGCTATTTTGAAGAAACTAAAATATAAAACATGTTTTCAGTTATTTCACTTTTTTTGTTAAGTACATAACATCACATGTGTTCATTTATAGTTTTGAAGCCTTCAGTGACAATCTACAATGTAAATAATCATGAAAAATTAGAAAATGCATTGAATGAGGTGTGTCCAAAATTTTGGCCTATACTGTATATATTATTAAATGAATACTTCAGACCACGTCAATATGTAAAATAATGGAATCATTTAATAATGAAAAAAATAAATGTATTTAACCACATACCTCCATGAGTGTCAAAATACTTTAAGAATATTTCAATTTTAGTTGAAAATATGTAAAAGCTAATATTTTTATACAGTTTTTGAATAAATATGATTGTGACTTTTTTTGTTTTGTTTTTTTATACAAGTTTTCCTCCTTTTGAGCCATATCAGGTGAGTCTGCAGAAATTTAAAAAGGAGGATTCCCTAAAAGGAGGGAAAAATTAAGAGGAATTTGATCACATTACATGAGAAGAATGTGGATTTATATAGGGGTTGGCTGATGCCTGGCTGCTGCGTGCATTTTACAAGTTTGTTTTGTTTCAAAGCTTTATGCTCACATCTAAAACGCTCGCAGTCTATCAAAAAGGCCATGGCTGTGTTGTTACTGTATTTTATGCATAAATGCAAAACTTATTCAAGGGGAAAAGTCAATTTGAACAGCAGCAGTTTTGTGTTTTAACACATTTACATCACATATTTTACACATTATGTAAACATGTGATGTATCATATTGAAACTGTATACATGTGAGAAATAAGCTTTAATCAACTTTTAAATCAAATGTTTAGTGAGCCCAACAGCTCCTAACATGACCATAAGTTACTTTTTTCTTCCTCTTTGCTCATAATTGGTCCTCAAAACACTTTTGGGCCCCTGAAGGCAGAAACTTGATTTTGCAATTGTTCCCGGCATGCAAAAAAGTCGCCAAAAGGCCAACAGAAGAACGGATGTGCGTCATACACAAAACACGCACATGCTGTTCCTCAACAGGCACACACACAAGCTGAGTATCAAATGATGGCACGTGCTAAGCCACTTCTCATGTTCTCTTTTTTCCCCCGAAACAAAGTAAACAAGAGCGCGTGAGTGTACCCAAGTCATTAACACATTGAGGAGTGGAACTTCCTCAAGTAGGGTCTATTCTTTCCACGTATCTGTATGCACTCCCTACTGCGTCTGGGCATGCTTCTGATGAGACCACAGTTTGTCCTGGGATGTATAATAAAATATACTCAAAACATATATCGAATGAAATTGAAAATATATTATACATTAAATAAGAGTCATACAATACAAAGACTCTTAATTATTAATTGTATAGGATTAAAGTAAAAATGTAGACATTCAGGCTTTAATTTGACCACTATACTAAAAAACTAGAACATTTTGATGGGCCTGCTATCTGTGCCCTGGACCTCTGGCCGGGGGTTGCCGGAAGCCGACATACTTATTAGATGGTGCCAACAGAGTGTCTGAATCCGTGAGTTTTAGGTGTAACTGTACAAAATGAGCCACAGAGCTAGCCTAAAACAGTAGCATGTTTAAATAAAAATGGTAACACTTAGCATGTGTGCTAACGATAGCATGATAACAGTCAGCATGTTTCATATACCAAGTTATACGACTCAAAGGTCTACGGCTGCAGAAATGCGTGTAAAATTAAATAGAAAAGTGGAGAAATGGCCGAGTTAGAGCGAGTAGGAAAATAAGATTTTTTGTGTTTTTGAGCTTCTGTGTGGAGTTTGCATGTTCTCCCCGTGACTGCGTGGGTTCCCTTCGGGTACTCCGGCTTCATCCCACATCCAAAGACATGCACCTGGGGATAGGTTGATTGGCAACACTAAATTGGCCCTAGTTCGTGAATGGGAGTGTGAATGTTGTCTGTGTATCTGTGTTGGCCCTGCGATGAGGTGGCGACTTGTACAGGGTGTACCCCGCCTTCCGCCCGAATGCAGCTGAGATAGGCTCCAGCACCCCCTGCTACCCCAAAAGGGACAAGCGGTAAAAAATGGATGGGCGCTGACATCTAACTTTGGAGTCCATGAGAGATTTAGCTGATTTTCTTGGCTTTGAGGGACACCAGAAGCCAAATGGGACACATGACCTCCATAAAAGTGACATTTTCTGAGAGAGCACATGTGTGTCAACGTTTTCACTGAAACACATGACAGTGGGATAAAAGATGTGGCTGTGAGGAAAGGTTGTTCACCAAATGAAAAGCAAATTTTCAGGGCTTCTACGGTCTAATAAATTAGAGTGTACGCCAGACCGGAGCATTCTGCGGCCCGCGGGCCACATCCGGCCCTTTGTACATCCCTGTCCGGCCCGCGTGAGGCCAATCATAAATTACAAAATACATTTTAAAAAGTATCTATCTCGGGTGTGCAATACAACGGTGCTGCTTTTGTTTTGAAAAGCGTTATTTGTATTACTTCCGTGTGGATGTATGCTCGTGCGCGCAGCGGCAATCACAAATTACAAAATAAATTTTAAAAAACATCTATGTCGTGCGTGCAATACAACTGTGCTGCTTTTATTTTGAAAAGTGTTATTAATGTGCATATGTCCGTGTGTAACCTGTGAGTGAAGGTGCACAGCGACAAGTGATGCCCGGTTATCCCAGAGATGCTAAAAAGAGAAAAGTTGATGACGAATGGCGTGTTTTCAACAAGACATGGACTGCCAAGTATTTCTTTACAGAAATTAAAGGTAAAGCTGTGTGCTTAATTTGTGGTACACATGTTGCTGTGTTTAAAGAATATAGTGTAACGACCTGCTGAAGTTGATGTGTTCTTGAGTTGCGGAAATGACGAGTGAGGATAGACGTGCGTGTGGAAGGAACGAGATAAGTTGAGCTGTGTTAGTATAGGTTGCTCAATAAAAGTTTAAAAAGAGCGTCAGACTTGGTGTGCACTTCTTTTGGACGCTACAATTGGTGTCAGAAGTAAAACTTTGCGCATACTGCCGCTGCTTGTGTGCGCATACTGCGCTGCTTGTGTGCTCAGCCTCCTCCGTCATCGGGAGGGACGTGCCACGATGTTTCCTGGCGACTTTGTCAAGATGGAACGGGCGACTTTGTCAAGATGGAACGGGAGGGAAAAGACATTGAGTGGGGACTTAAGGTGCCGGCAGCACTGCAGATGTCTGTGTGAATCCCGGACGTGAAGAGCTCGCCGCAAAGAGAGAGAGAGAGGGAGGAAGGAGAGAGGCAGCGTCTACAGGTGCAGCCCACGCTCCTTGGCATGGGGGAATTCCGCCCTCAATGAAGACTCCCAGGTTTGATGGCAAGGCAAACTGGGAGGCATTTCATCCCACTTCTGACACCAATTGTAGCGTCCAGAAGAAGTGCACACCAAGTCTGATGCTCTTTTTAAACATTTATTGAGCAACCTATACTAACACAGCTCAACTTATCTCGTTCTTTCCACACGCACGTCTATCCTCACTCCTCATTTCCGCAACAGCAATGCTTCCTCCTTCTTCGCCAATCACCTTACAGGCGTGCTACGTTCACAACAAAGAGGATGCAGAATAAAGTGACAGAAATTGAAATTTTTGCATTGTATTATACATCAGGAAGTGTTGTGTAAGAAAGTGTTAAAAATAAAACCATCAAAAGCCATCTGCTTTTGTATAAAGATAAGTTAGGTTAAATGAAAATATTATTAAATGAAAATATTATTATTATTATTATTTATCTTACGGTATATCAAAAATCATTTTAGCAAAATTTTATTGAAATATTGTCGGTGTGGCCCTCCAGCAGTGCTCGGGTTGCTCATGCGGCCCCCGCATTCCCCCACGCTCCTTGGCATGGGGGAATTCCGCCCTCAATGAAGTCTCCCAGGTTTGATGGCAAGGCAAACTGGGAGGCATTTCATCCCACTTCTGACACCAATTGTAGCGTCCAGAAGAAGTGCACACCAAGTCTGATGCTCTTTTTAAACATTTATTGAGCAACCTATACTAACACAGCTCAACTTATCTCGTTCTTTCCACACGCACGTCTAGCCTCACTCCTCATTTCCGCAACAGCAATGCTTCCTCCTTCTTCGCCAATCACCTTACAGGCGTGCTACGTTCACAACAAAGAGGATGCAGGATAAAGTGACAGAAATTGAAATTTTTGCATAGTATTATACATCAGGAAGTGTTGTGTAAGAAAGTGTTAAAAATAAAACCATCAAAAGCCATCTGCTTTTGTATAAAGATAAGTAAGGTTAAATGAAAATATTATTAAATGAAAATATTATTATTATTATTTATCTCACGGTATATCAAAAATAATTTTAGCAAAATTTAATTGAAATAGTCGGTGTGGCCCTCCAGCAGTGCTCGGGTTGCTCATGCGGCCCCCGGTAAAAATGAATTGCCCACCCCTGGTGTACGCCATCCGCTTTAATGGCGGAAGTCCGATGGTGCTCGCCTCCTTCCGATGGCTATCGTTTTCGATTGATGGCCATCGGAAGGCCCATAATTATACTTTATACTTGTCAATTTTCCTTTTGGGTGCGGCACTCAGACCCAAAGGAAGAGTGTTATTGTGCATCTACTTGGCAGAAGTGCAATAATTATGAGGTTCCAATGTAAATAAATTTAAGGGCAATAATCTGTCAGTATGACACAGTGGAGTTCTACACCTGATGGGAAGAAATCCAATCTAGGCGTGTACCTCTACATACCTGTATGCACTTCATACTTCTCTGGGTATGCTGCTCCTCCTGATCAGACGTCAGATAGTCACTTGGGGAAAAAGAAAGAAGTCATACAATTATGAGAGTCAATTTGTATTTAAAATACATAGGTCAAAATGTAGAGAATAAATTAATTTTATGTAAGTAAAAGAATTTCCTACTTTGTTCTTGTCAATTACAAGTACAGATTTGTTTTTCTTCCTGTGAGGCATTTATACCACGGAAGAGTCCATAAATGTATTATTGTGCAACAAGTTTGTAGAAGTGCAATCATTTTGTGGTTCTAATGTAAGTAAAAAGGATGGCACTACATGGCTGTTCTACACCTTATCAATGCAAACCTAGTTCATTAAAGTGCATTTTTACAGTAGAGTATGACCTCCGCGTACCTTTATGCACACATGCACATGATGGTCTCCAGTCCTCCAAGACTTGAATTAGTTTCAGGCATGTGTTGGACAATCTGGTGAATGTGTCAGATCTCCACCCCTTCCAGCAAATTTATTAGCCTTTGTCCTAGTGTCTCATCTACGAGTCCTGACCCTGCACTGGGAGACATTATTGAGCAAATAGTGGTCCTGCTGCTGGATATTTGTCCTCCTAAAAGTCCACCTCCACCGGTGCGTGTCCTGGTATTTAATCCACACTTGTGACACAGCTAAACTTAAGTGACATTACAAATTGTACCTGGAATGTGAAGCCATGGCTTTGATTCTCGTCTCCCTTGTGCTCAATCTGGGCTGTCCACTGCACTGCACCAGCATGTCTCTAATGGTTAGTTACTACTGAGATAAGACAAACATCACAAACTGCATGCCAAGTATGAGAACGACGTACACAGAATCGCCATCACATTACGTAAAAATTTTAATGGGGTGAAAGTCATTTCAGTACATAACACAAGTTACTTAAAGCTGTCGCAGCTTCAAAAATCTGACACCATTCTTCCTACAATAAACGCGGGAACAGGAGGGTACAAACTTAAAAAAAAAAAAATGGTGCGGATGGTACAAGGAAGCAAGAAGTAGTTCTGGCTTTGGGGCTCAGAAGCGTCCCGAGCGCTCTCTGTCTCTGGAGCGGCGTCTATCGTGGTCACGGCCGCCCCCCCGGCCTCTATCTCTATCCCTGTCCCTGTCCCTCGAGCGGGATCGTCGCTCCCTGGAGCGTGAGCGGGACCTGTGACGGCTGCAGGTGTAAAAAGGAGAGGGACAGATAAGGAATATTAGCTTTAACAGTTGTTTGAATCAGATGGACGTGTTTCAACATGTACCCCTTCCTACGACGTCCATACAGCTCTCTCCTCAACTCGCGTGAGATAGGCTTCAGATGCATGAAGTTGCAGAAACCACCCCGAGTGCATTCCCTGTGGAAAGATTACATTTTCGTTTTAGAGTGGAGGAAAGACAAGAAAAAGATGCCAAACTGACCCAATGACACGACTATAAGATGGTAATTTTTACCACGGCCTTCCTATTTTTCAAGGTCGATAGTTATACATTCCATACTGGTGGCGCCAAAAAATTTAGTAGCTAGTCAGAGCTTTCCCCCACCCCCGTCACTCACACACCAGTGACCTGCAGAGATGCAACTGTTACCATTTCCATAAAACGGGTCAGATGATCTTACATTCAGGGGAACTGAGTTGATAAAACTTGCATAGTCTGGGGCGACTTAAACAAGATTTGAACTGAAAGCTAACACAAAAGGTGTAGCTGTCTATTGAGTTTTAAAGACATGTCTTATTTATGGTCAGTTTAAATAAAATGGGCACACAACAAAATTACACATGATTTACTGATTTTTGAGGATTAAAAATGCAGATGTTGCCTGTTTTTGTGTCAAGATTAGAAGCTGCTGTTTCTTAATGTATGATGGGCTTGACCGCTTGGGAGCAACTGGCAAATGGCACAATTCAGGCACTACAAATCCAAGTTTTGTATGGGTTGTAACACTTTTTAATGATTAGCAAGTGCTGTCAAAATAATAGTTTTTCTTTCAGATCACATTAATGAATTGTGATTTATCATAAATATTCACAGTAAATTACTTGCAAAATTTGAATTGACTTTAAAAAAATACCTGAATATTTTGGCACAAAATGCAATTTTATTGTCAGAATGTCATTCACAAACATTTTTTGTTTTGTTTTACTAAATATTTTCTCAAAACTTGGTAAAAAGTAATATCTAAAGTCCCATTGGGTTGTATTTTGAAGCAAAAATTGTCACAGAGCCACACCCTCCAGGATAATAGCTGTGAACAAGAAAACTGAAATGAAGGCGATTTGCAGAGAAGGGGGTAAAATGTTAGATGTAAAATGGTGAATGCTAGAGGAAATATCTTAGCTGGAGTAAGCTGGGGATGTGCCCAAGTCACTTACATGTGAAAGTCTAAAAGGTTGCAGTTCATTTTGTTACAAGTAGAATATGTACATGTGACAATATTTAGCTCAAAAGGTCAGTCCTTTCAACCCATGGTTTCATTAAATAATTAAGTATATCACATCAACTATGATCCTTGAAGGGAAATTCAAATACCGTAATTTCCGGACTATAAGCCGCACCTGACTATAAGCCGCACCAGCTAAATTTAGGGGAAAATACAGATTGCTCCATATATAAGCCGCACCCGACTATAAGCCGCAGGGTTTTGATGTGTAATTACCGTAGTATGTAGGGGTTCCTGCTACCACGGAGGGGATTGTCGGGACAGAGATGACTGTTTGGGAACGCAAAGCGTCCCATTTATTAACAATAAATCTTTCAATCATTCAATCAAACTTTCACATCTTTGACATGGCGAAAAGCATTCGTGCAGAGTACAAATAATACAACGGTGCAAAGTAATACAAAGTGCTCGCCTGTACGTTATCAAAATAACCAGCCTACCGGTATATGAAAAGTCAGTCTTTAATCATTGTGTCATCGTCTTCCTCCTGCGTACTAAAACCACCGA
The DNA here is from genome assembly GCF_033978785.1 of Entelurus aequoreus. Taxonomy (NCBI): domain Eukaryota; kingdom Metazoa; phylum Chordata; class Actinopteri; order Syngnathiformes; family Syngnathidae; genus Entelurus; species Entelurus aequoreus. Next base: position 13,292,837 of record NC_084744.1, on the reverse strand, counting down.
AATCCTCTTCGTCGGTGTCGGAGAAGAACAGGCCGTAAATAAGCCGCACCGTTGTATAAGCCGCAGGGACCAGAACGAGGGGGGAAAGTAGCGGCTTATAGTCCGGAAATTACGGTACTAGGTTTTCCTTAGTATTTTTAAACATTTAAAATGTATGTAAAAGGTTTTTGTAAAAGAAAAAAAAACATTACTCATTGATTCAGTATTTGTTGTACCCAGGCCCATCTATCTTCTCAATCTAATTCATCTCTTCTTCCCTAAGGCTGTAAATCACAGTTCTCTGTCCCAACCTCTAGCCTACTCTGGTTGTCCGTCGAGTAGTCAGCTCGCACTCACCCCATTTCATACTGGCGACAGCAGGCTTCTCTGAAGTCCGTTACAGGGGAGAGCTCCGCATGGATGGGCTGCCCGTTAAACCACCGGTTGTTCAAGTCGATCACTGCCTTCTCGGCATCCTCTTCACAGCGGAACTAAGGAGAGGTGATCACAGGGCTCTTGAGGGTTTATTTTCTTTCCTTTTTCTCAGCAATTTAAAGTTCTGACACTCACCTTCACGTACACATTCCCCACCAGGTGGTCCCCGAGGTTGTCGCACACGTTCATCTCCTCCACCTCACCATACTTTTCTTCCATCTCTGTGAAGACCTCCTAAGAAGACCAGAGAGAAAGCTTTGTGAAAACTCAAATCATATCAAGGAAGTAAACAGAACTACTACACGTATTAATGGTGTTTTTATTAGGGTTGTGAGGATACATATAGTGTTAATTAGATTTTTTGATTTGTAATGTTCAGACTGATCGCTGCACTTTCCTAAAAAGAAACACTGCAAAATATGTAATTGCATATTATAATTGGATTTTATTATTATTATAAATTAGATTTATGGAAGAATTACCTGCTGGCAGTTTGAAGTTTTTTCATATCATTTGAGCAGTTTACAACAAGGTAAGGATTTTTTATTTGTATTTTGTTCGCTTACTGTACTCAAATTTACCGGTAACCAAATTTTGATCTTACAACCCGGGTAAAATGTAGGGGTGTGAATCTTTGGTCACCTAACAATTCAATCCCATTCTTGGGTTGACAATTTGATTTAACACGGTTCTCGTTTAAAAACAGATTCACGAAATGTATTATTTGGTATTATAATTAAAATGAAACCTTTTCAAAACATTTTATAGGTTAGAAAAGCTCCTTATTGCTGAATTGAAATAGACTAAAAACAAATTTTAAAAAAATGCATTCTTCCAAAAAAAATTTTTTTTTTTTTTAACAAGCAATCCATTTTGCGTCTGTTTTCATTAAAATGCAAAATATATACTGATCATCAAAACACTCACAATACTGGGAGGAGAAGATGCAAGTAAAATTATACAGCACATGCAATGCGATTTGTCAACACTCATCACCGTTTCGAGAGTACTACTTTGCGCTTTATTTTGCACATTTGAAAAGGAAGCGCAAACTGATAGTTACACACACCTCTGTGAGAGTGTTTGCGATGCCAAGACAAATGATGGACAGAGAATCCTCAGTCCTACGTGTACGTTATAACATATTTGGATGGTCATAAAAAAAAAAAAATGGACACATGATCCATTATTTCATGGCTGCTGCATGATTTAAGGGGCTGATTAAAACTAATTCAATTGATGAGTAGTTTTGGTGTCATTTAATTTTTTTGAAATGACATTTGTTTTTTCACAAACAATATATATTAGTAATATATATTATATATGATATATGAATTTTTTTTGCATCTTGAGCACAGTAGTGCAGCTTCCCTCTCATGCACCTTCAGCGGTAAAGAAAATATAAAAAAGTGTTGTCAATGTAGATGCAATGCAAGACTGCTTCTAAAATGCCCATACAAAGTGGCGGATGTGTCTTGCTTGTTTGAAAACAGCAAAACGCCACAGGTAGGAGCATGATAACATGGATGTGCAGTAAATAGTGTCTCTGTGGTGATCCCCCGTACGGTACATGCAAAATCCTCTTTTAAAGGCCTACTGAAACCCACTACGACCACGCAGTCTGATAGTTTATATATCAATGATGAAATTTTAACATTGCAACACATGGCAATACGGCCGGGTTAACTTATAAAGTGCAATTTTAAATTTCCTGCTAAACTTCTGGTTGAAAACGTCTATGTATGATGACGTATGCGCGTGACGTCAATCGTTGAAACGGAAGTATTCGGACACATTGTATCCAATACAAAAAGCTCTGTTTTCATCGCAAAATTCCACAGTATTCTGGACATCTGTGTTGTTGAATCTTTTGCAATTTGTTTAATGAACACTGAAGACTGCAAAGAAGAAAGTTGTAGGTGGGATCGGTGTATTAGCGGCTGGCTGCAGCAACACAACCAGGAGGACTTTGACTTGGATAGCAGACGCGCTATCCGACGCTAGCCGCCGACCGCACGGATGATCGGGTGAAGTCCTTCGTCGCGCCATCGATCGCTGGAACGCAGATGAGCATGGGTGTTGATGAGCAGATGAGGGCCGGCTGGCGTAGGTGGATAGCTAAATGTTTTTAGCATAGCTCTGTGAGGTTCCGTTGCTAAGTTAGCTTCAATGGCGTCGTTAGCAACAGCATTGTTAAGCTTCGCCAGGCTGGAAAGCATTAACCGTGTATTTACAGGTCCATGGTTTAATAGTATTGTTGATTTTCTGTCTATCCTTCCAGTCAGGGGTTTATTTATTTTGTTTCTATCTGCAGTTAAGCCCGATGCTATCACGTTAGCTCCGTAGCTAAAGTGCTTCGCCGATGTATTGTCGCGGAGATAAAAGTCACTGTGAATGTCCATTTCGCGTTCTTGACTCTCATTTTCAAGAGGATATAGTGTCCGAGGTGGTTTAAAATACAAATCCGTGATCCACAATAGAAAAAGGAGAGAGTGTGGAATCCAATGAGCCAGCTTGTACCTAAGTTACGGTCAGAGCGAAAAAAGATGCGTCCTGCACTGCACTCTAGTCCTTCACTCTCACGTACCTCATCCACGAATCTTTCATCCTGGCTCAAATTAATGGGGTAATCGTCGCTTTCTCGGTCCGAATCGCTCGCGCTGCTGGTGTAAACAATGGGGAAATGTGAGGAGCCTTTCAACCTGTGACGTCACGCTACTTCCGGTACAGGCAAGGCTTTTTTTTATCAGCGACCAAAAGTTGCGAACTTTATTGTCGATGTTCTCTATCCTTTCAGCAAAAATATGGCAATATCGCGAAATGATCAAGTATGACACACAGAATGGATCTGCTATCCCCGTTTAAATTTTAAAAAATAATTTCAGTAGGCCTTTAAATAAGGCGGTCTGCACCATTTTTCAATTGCAAACGCAGTATTAGTACCGTATTTTTTAGACTATAAGTCGCAGTTTTTTTCATAGTTTGGCCGGGGGTGCGACTTATACTCAGGAGCGACTTATGTGTGAAATTATTAACACATTACCGTAAAATATCAAATAATATTGTTTAGCTCATTCACGTAAGAGACTAGACGTATAAGATTTCATCGGATTTAGCGATTAGGAGTGACAGATTGTTTGGTAAACGTATAGCATTTTCTATATGTTATAGTTATTTGAATGACTCTTACCATAATATGTTACGTTAACATACCAGGCACGTTCTCAGTTGGTTATTTATGCGTCATATAACGTACACTTATTCAGCCTGTTGTTCACTATTCTTTATTTATTTTAAATTGCCTTTCAAAAGTCTATTCTAGGTGTTGGGTTTTATCAAATGAATTTCCCCAAAAAATGCGACTTATACTCCAGTGCGACTTATATATGTTTTTTTCCTTCTTTGTTATGCATTTTCGGCCGGTGCGACTTATACTCCGGAAAATATGGTAGATGAAACACGCCCACTAATACCGTATTTTTCGGAGTATAAGTCGCACCGGCCGAAAATGCTTAATAAAGAAGGAAAAAAACATATATAAGTCGCACTGGAGTATAAGTCGCATTTTTGGGGGAAATTTATATGATAAAACCCAACACCAAGAATAGACATTTAGACATTTGAAAGGCAATTTAAAATAAATAAAGAATAGTGAACAACAGGCTGAATAAGTGTACGTTATATGACGCATAAATAACCAACCGAGAATGTGCCTGGTATGTTAACGTAACATATTATGGTAAGAGTCATTCAAATAACTATAACATATAGAACATGCTATACGTTTACCAAACAATCTGTCACTCCTAATCGCTAAATCTTATACGTCTAGTCTCTTACATGAATGAGCTAAATAATATTATTTGATATTTTACGGTAATGTATTAATAATTTCACACATAAGTCGCTCCTGAGTATAAGTCGCACCCCCGGCCAAACTATGAAAAAACTGCGACTTATAGTCTGAAAAATACGGTAGCACACTATTTTATAGATTGCACATGCTGTTTAGCAGAATGTATTAGGATCTTAGTCCACAGCTGTGCAGAAATGGTTGCAAGCAAGAATAAGAAGCATCTATAATCTTCAAGGTACCTCAAAAAACTCATCATAGTGCTCCTGCATCTCCATGTCGCTGATGGCACCTAGCGGTAATAACGGAGAACAACAAACAGTTAAGCAAGACTTTCTTTTGATTTAATATGTGTGGATTGGAGACTTACAGGTGAGGCCATCAGCAGACTGAGCGCTGTTTTGAGGGTTGCGGTAAATGTTCAGGAGAGCAATTGTCTGCATCACAAGGACGATTAAAGGTCAGTCATTTTGCAAAGTTGCATATAACATGTATGAATGAATGTGCATTTCATGTTGTGGCTGTGGTACATTTGTGAGAACAAACAATTTTATAAATTGACAAGAGTAAAACCTAAATCAAAGCTCATAATATTGTAGTTATAGTAAACTAAATGATGATCTTACCTGGCTGAACGTTGGCTTATTGTGTAATCGAGAACAGCGGTCTCCATGTCGACAGGCACCGATTTTGAAGTAAAAAGAGCAGTTTACTCTGGGGAGAGAAAAACACGAGACAATTTAAAATGACTGAAAATGAGAAATGTTATACTGCATATAACTTAATTATAATCCAAATAGAGCCATAAACCGATTTGTCAAACAATGGTAATGACTCCAATTATTACCATATTTATTCATTAATAATTCAATATTTGTATTATAAGATGTAACACTCATTTATGAAAGTCAATTAACTACTAATGAACGAATGAATGAAAAAACATAATACGGTGCTTATGGAAACAGTTAATCTATAAAACGCGTATATTATTAATCTACCATGTGATGTAGAGGAATATTTAGGGAGCATAAACAGCAATCGTATTTTGAGAATCGTGCGGAGATGCTACATGGTTTTTCATTGAAACAAAGACTCCAATAGATAGCAGCCGATTACGCGCCTGTTCTGGCAAAATTGACCACTTCCGGTGTATAGGAATTTAAGCTATATTATTGATTTACCTAACCAATTATCTTAAGATAGAATTCTAGTACTATTATCCACATTGATGCCACAGGCCATAAAACACTAGCGGCGTGGCATTAAGCTAACTAGCCACCAAGTGTTAGCTAGCCTAGCAGCTATAGCTCGCATTAGCCGCTGCAGAAACGTGAGCTATTCCAAAATTAATCAATATATTAACAAGCAGGAGTGTGTTATTTAACTTCGAATATGCAGAGAAGGGTGCACATAACAATATAATCTTTTAAAAAAACTACATACTTGTCTTTTTCTGTCCCAAAAATCGACGCCAGGTACTCCGCCATCTTGGCTCGCCTGTGTCCAACCAGCAACAACACGCTTTCCTGTCCGACTCCTTTCAGAATAAAAGAATCCCAATGTCAACGTTATTGGAATGGTTTACATTTAAGACAAACAGTATGGCACTAAGCGTTAATCAATGAAAGCATTGTTTCACTCCTAACCATTTGTCTCAGTAAGATAATATAATTATCGTGTATTTACATACACATTTAAAAGTGAAGCAACATTTACGCACGTACTTTTGTTTCGAAGAAGTCCGTACCGGAAATGTACATCAACATTCTGTGTGGCGGGTGAATTTCAAAATAAAAGTCGTTGTGAACTGGTGAAAAATCGAGTATAACGACGAAAATAACCCCACATAATGTAACCTAGATCTTGTAACAGTAAGGTCTAAACCCAAGATTTGCAAACTAATCTGTGGAATTGTATTTATGCTGATGAACAGATTAATCGTGTTATTAGCAATGGTTATAATTACAGCAGTACATAATCGGGAGTGTGTGGAAATACATGGACCCTGTGTTTTGGTAATACATTATTGTACATACAGGAGAGCACAAATAATATATGCCACATACTTATGTTTATTGAGTTGGCATCTTTAAAAACTCAAGACAACACAAGAGAAGAAAACAGATTCACAAACCTGCAGATTTTGCTGTCAGGAGGGTACACAAAATTGGTTCTTCATTTAAAACGTACATGCGTGTATTGTGCAACATTTGTTTTTTTAATCATGATCAATAATCATTTAAAAACGTACATGCTTGTTTTGTGCAACATTTTCTTTTTTTATATATATATCATGACTTCTTTTTGTGGGTGGACTGTGCGGACTATCTTGTTTTCGACTTCCTCATTTTGTCAAAACACGTTATTTGTTGATAATAATTGAGGCACAAAATGCTGCTTGGATTTGTTAGTGTGTTTGATTCGGGAACACAAACAAGTTCAGACGGTCGTGTTTGCTTTCCAGGCAACTTTTTGAGGCTAACTTCAGTCATGCCAGTTAGTCTCCGCCCTCCTCGGTGTTGTTGAGTGTGTAGTTGTGACCAAAAAGTTCGCCTTGACTGAGGGAATATACTCTGCCTATCACCCACTATTGGTTCAATTCCATCATTGTTTCCAAAGACCTTGTTTCCAGGTATGGTTTGGTCTACTTTCCTAAACGAAGTGGAATAACAAAGTGCGTCCATTTTGTTAGCCACACTTCTGCTCTATTCCCGCTATTTTGCTGCTAGCATCGCAGAGCTAGCCATCGTTAGCCTCGCGTGGAAGGCCGCCTATATTTAAAGAGGAAAAACGGCACAAAATGTGATGTTTATAACACCGCTATGATCGCCGTTTAACCACCGAGAAGATATACATAGCTGTACATTTGACTTTGAAAGTCGGAAGTTACCCGCGGTGAGAATTAGCTTAGCCGCCCGCTAACCACTCCGTGCATTAACACACGTAGTCAAAAGATAAATGGCGCCGCTCAGCTTTGTCCGCAATAAAAAAAATGCATTAATTTAAGATAAAATATACGTTTAGTCGCTATGTTCACTTCTACTTTACCCTCTTAACAACGCGTGTCTTGCTGAGCCGTGCTGCTCTCGGAAGTATCAACGCAGTTAAACCTTTGCCAGGATTTCCGGCTCCTTTCCATTTGCCCTATGCTGTTTTGTTTCCGTTTATTCTATTTCCGTTTCTAAAACTTTGCCCCATTCACAGTCCCAACATGTTACCGAACGCATGTATTTAGTTTAAAAAACAGTCAAAAACACTGGGTGTTTTTGTTTAAACGATTAAGTGTTTCTTCTGCTTGCCTCGCCCCACGCCTTCGACGGCTTTCGGGAATGTTGCTAACTTTTTTTTTTTTTGGCTATTTCCGCCAGCGTCACCGACTAACTTGCTCGGCATTGACGTTGAATTCGTGGCTAATGTGATTCCCACAACGTGTTTACTAAACGTAAACGGACATTTTAAGTGTGTATTTCTTAAGGCCTAGCGTTTGGCCTCTAAAAGCCAAAGCCTCGCCCTCGAGTGTTGCTAAACGCTAGCAGCTGTAGCAGACAGGAGGTCAACTGCCCCAGTGGAGGCTGACAGGCCCTCAGACAACATGCACACTCTGATAGATATTCTACTGGCAGGCCGGGGGCCACATGAGGTCTCTGAATTACATCAGATCAGGCCTGCGTGTTAAAGAGGAACTTAATTTTGGGGGAACTTTGCCTATCATTCACAATCCTTATGTAAAATAAGCACAAATGTAAAAAAAAATTTGATGAACTGTTAGCAAAAAGTACAACCGTTTTTATTAGAGATGTCCGATAATTGGCTTTTTTGACGATATTCCGATATTCTCCAACTCTTAATTACCGATGCCGATATCAACCGACACCGATATATACAGTTGTGGAATTAACACATTATTATGCCTAATTTTGTTGTGATGCCCGCTGGACGCATTAAACAATGTAACAAAGTTTTCCAAAATAAGAACAACTTCAACTCAAGTCACAAAGTGTATTATTTTTTTTGAACATGCCTCAAAACAGCAGCTTGGAATTTGGGACAAGCTCTCCCTGAGAGAGCATTAGGAGGTTGAGGTGAGGGGGGTTGCGGGGGGGTGTATATTGTAGCGTCCTGGAAGAGTTCGTGCTGCAAGGGGTTCTGGGTATTTGTTCTGTTGTGTTTATGTTGTGTTACGGTGCGGATGTTTTCTCTCCCGAAATGTGTTTGTCATTCTTGTTTGGTGTGGGTTCACAGTGTGGCGCATATTTGTAACAGTGTTAAAGTTGTTTATACGGTCACCCTCAGTGTGACCTGTATGCCTTGCATTTAATTGTGAGTGTGTCAAAAGACGTAGATATTGTGTGACTGGGCCGGCACGCAAAGGCAGTGCCTTTTAAGGTTTATTGGCGCTCTGTATTTCTTCCTACGTCTGTGTACACAGCGGCGTTTTAAAAAGTGTAACAGAATCGTGCATCCATCCATCCATCCATTTTCTACCACTTGAAAATAGTGCAAAGTGTGAAAATGTAAACTTAAAGAAACCTGAGAATAATTTTTTTTGCAGATTTACTGACAGGAAGTTACGTTGTCTGTGTAACATTAAATTTGGTCAGTTATTGTAATTTAAGTATAAAAATTAATTTATGTTATACAGTGATTATTATTGAAATATTATTGGACCAAATTATTATTTTAAAGTTGCACATTTGTTATATTTTGTTATTTGTTTTATTTATACAGTCCTGCACTTTAGTTCCTACCTGTTGTTTCCGCACATCCGAATAGTAGATAGACAAGGGTTGAAAAGAAAAGATGAACACGGCGAATGACTACGGTCCGTTTGAAAGAATCCCAAAAACTTCCAAACATTTGAGGTGGCTTTTCCTGTCTTTTTGACAACTTATTCGCTCTCTGCAGCACTCATTTGTAGTTTCCCTTCTCATTCCATGCAGAGAATCAACAGCGAGACAGCAAGATGGCGCAATCAAACTTGATAGTTTAGCGTGTCATTCCCATTGCTCACTTAACACTTCCTGTTTTCCTAAGTTATATTTTTCTGAAAATGTAGCCCCCAGAATAATTTACAGTTGTACCTCAACTTAAGAGTACGCCAACTCAAGAGTGTTTTGAGATAAGAACTGTCTACCCAGTAAATGTTATGCTTTAAGTTGCAAACAATCATTTGAGTTACAAACATCACCGCCATTGGTTGCCGTAGAAATGTCACAGGGAATCCTGAAAGATCCGCTAGCATTAGTTTAAACTGTAGCTAGAGAGGGACATACATTTGTTTTGGGAAGAAAAAGTGAACCCAGGGAATGTTCACTCACTTGTGTGGGTAATAAAGACATGTCATATAATGCGATTAAACGTGCAACCAGTGACAGAAATGACATGCCTTCATGTTTTTCATACAGTCACTGTCCCGTTAAAACATGGCTCCAATTTTCATGAGATGTTCCCGCTCAACCCGAAAACATCACAACGACTTGTTTTTAAACAAACCTAAAGCATACAGATGTAAAACACAATTCATTATTTGGAACAATGTCCTTTTTGGAATAAAGCACAAGTGTAACAGTGTGTCCATCACATTTCTGCAGCTCGACTCTTGAGACCATGTCAAAGGGCGAAGGAGAAGAGATGATAGAGATCGAGATCGACGAACGTGAAAAACAAGGATGCCTGGAGGAAGGGTGAGAAAGATGCATTTCTTCACCATACTTTTCTTCCATAGTGGCATGACGTTACACAGACTTTTTTTCTCTCTCTTGCTTGTAGCATGGAGGAACAGACCATTATGGCATCGGATCTAATTCAGCAAGACATCGACATCAACGAGCCAGTGGGCAATTTGAAGAAGCTTTTGGAGCCACGCATCCAGATCCCACTAGAAGCATATGACATATGCTTGCAGGACATTCAGGTAACACTGTTTGTGTTTAATATATTAATTCATATATATAATTAGATATATTTTATAGTGACAATTGCACAAAACAACCTTAAAGACGTTTTTTCTGTCTTATGTAATACCAATTTGCTCCTCATGGGGGAACAGCAAGTCAGTTTAAAGAAATTATTTCTGTCTTATGTCATACTAATTTGCACCTCATGGGGGAACAGTGGGTCAGTGTGAAAAGAGTTGTGTATAGAATATATAGTATGGACAACCCGGTTTCAAGTGATCTCCTAAATTGGTCAAAAGACGCTCATGTGACTACAGGGCGCCATGTTACGTACCAGTTTGAAGCCGCAGTTTAGGGACACTGCACTTCCTCATTATACATTTCTTTTAGATGAAGAGTCCTTGCCAAGTGTTTGCCCTGCAAACATGCTCTGTTGTGCTGCATGGGGATGCACCGCTCGCAAAAAATGCAGGAAGCAATGCATACATTTTCCGCAACCAAGACAGAAAAGAGGAAACATAGGAAGTGAAGGTTTCCGTGGTAAGACTGTAGAGCCAATAACAATAGTTTATTGTGTGAGGTAAGCAAGCATGAATACACATGGGAAACATGGTGTATCGCACTCTCAGTAACAGTGAAGTAACAGACTTTGCCTGACAAAACGTTGCTTCAAAATTGCACTTTTTCTGCATGTGTCACCAATAAACCAAACTAAACTAATAAGTATTGCTGTAAAAAGCAGCATTAGTTCAGTATTCAAGGTAATATGGTGATAATGAAATCAGGAAGCTATGATTTGTCACAGTAAAAGCACAGGCATATAAATATAGCGCGGTGACCACAAACAATACATTGGAGGCGGCCACCACAGTTGACATACTACAAACAAGTCATGATTTCTCTGTAATTGTTGGTCCAAAGCTAATGAGGATTTTGGCAAAATGAGGGTAATACGTTGTATGTATCCAGCAAAGTACATCAATTACGGGCGCAAAATTATAATTTGACTAAATAAAAGCATGTGTTATTGTAAGTGTATGAGATGGAATATGTTTAGAACTGTATTGAGACTTATAATTTTTGGTTTATTTAATCATGAAAACTAACATCAGAACGGCTGTAATTGCATGCTTCCAAGCATGGTCCTTGGTGTCCATACTTTCTCCATGCACGGCTCTGAGTGTAAAGCAGTGGTTCTCAACTGGTTTGATTGCTGCACCAATCATCACCCCTTGATGACTCGTGGGGACCTAAATTAGTCACCACAACACGCTGAGTGTCATATTTCATAATCATTTTTTCAATTTCTTGATCATTTTGATGATTCTAATGAATGGATGGATGAAATTTACAGCTATTAAAAATTCAGTGCGGCTGGGTCACGCTCCTAATCAAAAATTTAATGAACCTATTAAGCCTTGGGTCTCTTCATCTTAATTAATCTCCTTAAAGTTAAATAACTTCTGCGTCCTATCTCGTTCTATTGAGGTGCATGATAGGATTATGTGATATATACAACAAAAATTATATACATTTAGCTGACGATGGAGCTTTTAATACTATTGTTATATTGTGATAATGCATGTTAGTGACATATTCTACCTATGTCCTGCAAACTTGACACCGACAAGCAAACAAAGGCATCCTCAACGCACTGTAGCATTCTCGTTAATAGCTAACGTCTCTCCCCAGTGCAAAGCCACTTCTATGTCAGTAATCCTTGCCTCCATGGCAGTAAATAAAATATATTTCTTACACGTATCACTGCAGAATAGGGAGGAGAATCGAAAACTGGTTCTTTTGAGAACCGGCTCCCAGTGTTTCGATTTCTGGGGATCATTTGCCAGTTTTGTTAACGATTCCCTTATCTATTCCTGTAAAAGCGTGTGACGTCACCACGCACGCAGCGGAAACGGCACATAAGCTAGATAATTATTCACGTGAAGGAAGACAACAGGGCAACTTGCAATACTTTCAAAGTGGATATTTAATCAAAGGGAGAGGAAATACTAGCAGAAACATCAGCACACACAGCATGTGAAAGCTTTGAATGAATGATGCGTTTACCATCCCGCCTGAGCCGTAAGTGAATCTCCACCAGCAGCAACGGCGGCGATGTCAGCAATGTACTGCAGGTAACTAACTAACTAACACATCTGTCATGTTTACAACTCACTGTAAAAGTTGCTATTATGACTGTGAACATGAAATCAATATTTATCATGAAAATCGTGACAAAACAGCGCATGACTGGCATGCTGCGCGTGCCTCCTTCCTGTCTCAGTGTCTAAGAATTGTTCAAAGCAAACACATCGTAATGAGTCAGAGGAAATCTCATATCCTTCCTGAAAAAAACGAATATCTTTAGTTTTTTGCAAAATAATGGTTAATGTTAATGGCTGATGGTTGCAGAATTGCACAATGCACAGTTTTATTGGCCTTGAGTTGCTTGTTTTTGTCACGACCTGACGTATACTTTTACTTTTGAGTGGTCAGCTCATAGTCTTCTAAAATAATTTTTTTTTGCAATATTTTGTTTATTTGTACAGCACATTATTAATTTTATTATTATTATTTTCATTTTTTTTCTTTTTCTGACTTAGGAACCCTGATCCTGGCACCCGATGGAGGTTGTCGGTCTCTTAAAACCCTTACTGTTGAGTTTGTACATTCATGTTTCTCGAAACAAAACAAAGTTAATGCTAATCAACTTGTTTATCTTTTCATCCAAATGAGAATCAATAAAGAACCGAATTCTTATGCAAAATCAAAAAGGAAATCAGAACTGAAAAAATCTTATCATTTCCCATCCTTACTGGAGTATGAGGAATAGCTAAACATGCTACACTACATACTGTAGGACAATATGCTAACCGCAAGCTCTGGCTCTCGAATGTAAACAAAGATGAGTAGATTGATACAAATATCGACAGAAACGATAGAGAGTATAATATCAGTATCTAATCGAGACTACAGTGGTTAGATCAATATTTTTAATACGCCAAAAATATTTTGTAATTTTTAAAAATTGTTTATAAAGTCAACAAATAAGTCCCTGGACACAGGAGGGCTTTAAGGGCAAAAAACAAAATATTCAAATCAGAGCCAATAGTAGGATATAATTTTAATATTTAATTGATGTTGTTACACCACCATCCTGTGTTTTTGTCTGATTATAATTTTATAAAAAAATATAATCATTCAATGATCTTGAAAATTTTAATCGATACGCTAATTTGTAGTATCACCCAAAACTGATGTAAAGTATCCAAACAACAGAAACAAAATTGCTTAGTACATTTTAACAGAGGTGTAGATATAACTGTGTTTTAACATAAATCAACCAGATATTAACAGTAAATTAGCGAGTAGTTTAATAATAATTTGGATAAAATAATACATAAACAATTCAATATGTTACTGCATACGTCAGGTGCCAAATTAAGACCCTTTGCAAGTAGTTTTTAAATGGTTCTATTATCATACCAAATAATATATCTTCATTTACGGTATATCATTATTGCAGGAGGCTTCAACATGTATCCCGATATAGATGTTAAGCCATATTGCCCCTCCCTAACGCACAATTAAGAACGTCTCCTCGCAAACAAACGTCTCACAACTGTAAATACGTTATCGTCGTTTACTTAAAAGAGCTGTTCAAAAGACTCCACTCGTTCACAAACATCACATCTTTACCAAGCATCTTGCGACTCACTGGTGGAAAACACCAATCTCTCATGCCAGGCATCCTACTGCTGGTACAGCTGCTGCCCCTTATTGGTTTGAAATTTGAAGCTTTTGATATTTGTGTGTATAACATGAAAAACATATTTGAGGATTACGGTTCTTCCTTCCAGCTGCACCCTGATCACAGCCTCTTCGATCAGGGCGTCAAAACAGACGGCACTGTGCAGCTCAGCTTGCAGATTATTACCAAACCAGGTGCTCACTTGATCACAATCTTCCAAGTCACCCAATGCTATACACTCAAACTCGACATTTCCCTTTTAACCCCCCCACTCTCTTGTCCAGGTGAGGAGAAGTTGAACATTTTGGAGATTGTGAAACCGGTGGAGACAGTGGAGGTGGTGATCGACCCGGACGCCGCCGGGGAGGAAGGCTCCCTAGTGGAGGAGGGACAGCTCATCGCTGTAGAGCGGTCTGGCCTGTCCGACGAGACCTCGGAGCAGGTCACACGCTGGGCCGCCGCACTGGAAGGCTACCGCAAAGAGCAAGTGCGACTCGGCATACCATACGGTGAGGAAAAAGGGCAGGGGAAAAAAAGCTAGCCTATAGGTTGTATTCACCTGACGTCACGTTCGACTCATTGACTATGTTACGCTCGAAGTGGTGGGCCAGCAATCATCTGTGTCATAGCGTTCCGGGCGGCATTTTGCCTTTCTCAAAGATAAATGCCCTATATTTGTGTTGTTTTAAGCTGTTACAACCTTTCAAATCGCGTAAGGTTAAAACCTTCATCAGAGTTCCTTGAAAGGTATTCAAGAAGGCCGAAAGAGTGCAAGATTTTACAAAAGAAGACGACAAAAGTGGCACGCACTGCAGTCCAAGGGAGCAGAGTCGAAGAACGTACAAGTTTGCAGTGATCACTTCGTTAAAGACTAGATCTGACCAATCTAAGTCTATGAGCACGAACTGATACTTGGATAAGAGGCGAAACGTTTTCTAAGACAAACCGAACAGTCCAGTTGTGATCGATTGAATGCCCTGAGATTTCAATGACCTGGATGAAGGAGAACATTCATAGACACACTTGTCAAAGGTTTGTATGACATGCTTTCAACGTTTCGTTTATCCCATTTAAGTATTATTTTGATATAATTTGTATTTTGTCTTGTTAGAGCGTTCTTCAAACAAATGTTTGCTACGAGTCTTTTGCAAAGCACCAACTTGGCGAGTCTAAATAAAAGAAAGCAAATGTGAGCAAAACCTAAAAGAGTTAAGCTTTTATAAATGGCAACAATCATAAATGAAGCTTTCAGCATATACACAATGCTAACATCTATAGCAGAGGTCACCAACCTTTTTGAAACCAAGAGCTACTTCTTGGGTACTGATTAATGCGAAGGGCTACCAGTTTGATACACACTTAAATAAATTGCCAGAAATAGCCAATTTGCTCAATTTACCTTTAACTCTATGTTATTATTTATAATTAATGATATTTACACTTAATTGAACGGTTTAAAAGAGGAGAAAACATGAAAATAATGACAATTAAATTTTGAAACATAGTTTATCTTCAATTTCGACTCTTTAAAATTCAAAATTCAACCGAAAAAAAGAAGAGAAAAACTTTAAAAAAGAATTTATGGAACATCATTAGTAATTTTTCCTGATTAAGATTAATTTTAGAATTTTGATGACATGTTTTAAATAGGTTAAAATCCAATCTGCACTTTGTTAGAATATATAACAAATTGGACCAAGCTATATTTCTAACAAAGACAAATCATTATTTCTTCTAGATTTTCCAAAACAAACATTTTAAAATAAATTCAAAAGACTTTGAAATAAGATTTAAATTTGATTCTACAGATTTTCTAGATTTGCCAGAATAATTGTTTTGAATTTTAATCATAATAAGTTTGAAGAAATATTTCACAAATATTCTTCGTCTAAAAAACAGAAGCTAAAATGAAGAATTAAATTAAAATGTATTTATTGTTCTTTACAATAAAAAAAATAAATGTACTTGAACATTGATTTAAATTGTCAGGAAAGAAGAGGAAGGAATTTAAAAGGTAAAAAAGGTATATGTGTTTAAAAATCATAAAATCATTTTTAAGGTTGTATTTTTTCTCTAAAATTGTCTTTCTGAAAGTTATAAGAAGCAAAGTAAAAAAATTAATGAATGTATTTAAACAAGTGAAGACCAAGTCTTTAAAAATTTTTTTGGATTTTCAAATTCTATTTGAGTTTTGTCTCTCTTAGAATTAAAAATGTCGGGCAAAGCGAGACCAGCTTGCTAGTAAATAAATACAATTTAAAAAATAGAGGCAGCTCACTGGTAAGTGCTGCTATTTGAGCTATTTTTAGAACAGGCCGGCGGGCTACTCATCTGGTCCTTACGGGCTACCTGGTGCCCGCGGGCACCGCGTTGGTGACCCCTGATCTATAGTTATATTTTGATAAAGACGTGGAAAACCACGTGTACTGGTAATGACACGTGCAGCAGCAACAAACATGGAAGTAGAAGCAAAGTTAAATCATGAAAAGCAACATTAGCCACGCAATAACGATGCATGATTCATCCGTGAGAGTTTTTATATCAATTTCTTTGACCCAGCCACACACATATTTTGTAGACCTTCATGCTTTTCTAAGTTTTCATCTGTTTTGTCGTGTAGAATGACGTCTGGAGCACCTGATAGTTTGACATGTCTGGGAATGCGACAGACGAATAATCCTTATGATCACTCGACAAAACCTTTTTTGATAACGTATAGGGATAGATTCCATTGCATACTTAAATTTTTTCACTCGTATCTGCTTTAAATGGTAGGATCTAGGCCCCTTACGGGCTCCAATAGTCGCACTCTGTTTGCTGCACAATAGCCGTGTTGGTTTGGTGGCCCACCACTTTGTTTACTTTTGTTTAAAAGTCACATGACTGAATACAACCTATAGCGGAAAGAGGAGCTCCATTATTGTGACAAATCAATGCAACATGTTGGTATTTGTTCCCGTTAGATCCGCTCCTGTGGACAGCTGACCAAGTGATCCACTGGGCCGTGTGGGTTATGAAGGAATTCAGTATAGACGAGATGGAAATCGGCAGCATTCACATCCCAGGTCGTGACCTCTGCTCTTTCAACCAAGATGAATTCCTTCAGAAAGTGCCAAACGGAGAGATACTGTGGAGTCACCTTGAGCTGCTACGCAAATGTAAGCAACCATGGTTTTGATTTTTTTATAATATATATCAGTGGCGTGCGGTGAGGTTCATGTCAGGTGAGGCACTGACTTCATCACAGTCAGATTTACAAACATATGAACCCTAAAGAGCATCTTATTCACCATTTGATTGGCAGCAGTTAACGGGTTATGTTTAAAAGCTCATACCAGCATTCTACCCTGCTTGGCACTCAGCATCAAGGGTTGGAATTGGGGGTTGAATCACCAAAAATGATTCCCAGGCACGGCGCCGCTGCTGCCCACTGCTCCCCTCACCTCCCAGGGGGTGATCAAGGGGATGGGTCAAATGCAGAGGACAAATTTCACCACACCTAGTGTGTGTGTGACAATCATTGGTACTTTAACTTAACTTTAACTTTACACTTACAAACTGTAGCACACAAAAAAGCACATTTAATAAAAAAAACTTTATTATGGTCTTACCTTTACTTATAAGTGCGGGAGCAGTGGTGTTTGTGTTGGAAGAGTTGTGAATGAATGAAATATGAAATCCGCGCTGCAGTCTGCAGGTGTACCTAATGTTGTGTCCCTGTTCACGGCTCCTCCGGCGCGCCGCGCGAGCATTGTTGTTTTTGCACTTTTTGGCTTCTTGTTAAGTGACTTTTTTTGGGTGGATTCGGTCTTGCACGTGGAGGGTTTGGGTGTGGGCTTGGGTTGGTGTGGCGCTCCCGTCGGGTGGTGCATTCTGCGGCGGAGGTGCTTGGCACCAGGAGGCGGGGTTATGAGACGAGCCTCCAGTTTTATGATCGCTCAGCACAAGAAATACGTTACACACATACAGTTGTTGACAAAATACACTGTACATTATATACCTCAGCTAACTAAACTATGGAAATGTATAATATAGTTCATATAGCAATACGGTCTCACTGCACAGCAGGCCAGCAGTTAGCCAAGTCATTGCGCACAATCCATGGTGAGGCACAACGCAGTGACGTGCCTCAACTGGCTGGTGATCACCGCACCGTCTCTTTTCAGTATTTGAACGGCAAATGTGAAAATAAAAATAAAAATAATCTAAAACTGGTGAAGTTAAATGGAAAATAACTTTAGTATAATCACTGGATACATATAACAATTTAATAAAAAATTTTTCTTTTTACTTTTTTTTTTCTTTCCATGATGGCAGGTGAGGCCGTGCCTCCCCTGCCTCTAGTGACTGCACGCCACTGATATCTATATACAGTATATATATATATATATATATATATATATATATATATATATATATATATATATATATATATATATATATATATATATATATATATATATATATATATATATATATATACATATATATATATATATATGTGTATATATATATATATATATATATATGTGTGTATATATATATATATATATATATATATATATATATATATATATATATATATATATATATATATATATATATATATATATATATACAGATATACAGATATAGGTAAATATATATGATTATAGGTTCTGTGACTTTTTTGCCGAGTGAACGTTTTAATTTTTCAGATGTGTTGGCGAGCCAGGACCAGTCTGGAGGGGATGCCACGGTCACAATTGATCAACGTGAGTTTTGCTGGCCAATAAAAGCTTTTTTCCCCCGAAAGCATCTGACTGCTTTGTTTTGATCGGTGGACAATCTTTCTTGCCCCTCACCCCCGCTCGCTCTCCAGCTGTGCAGATAATCCCGGCTCAAGTCAGCACACCCACTGCCATTAAGGTGATGAAGCAAAACCGTGGGCCTCGAACGCCTCGCATCTCAGGAGAGGAGCGCAGTTCACCTGGCAACCGCACAGGTAGGCCCACGTCGATACCCATCTGCTGCTCTCTGTCACGTATTAATACACAAGATGGGTTGGAACGTACAGTGGAACCCTAAAGGTCAGACACAATTTCAAAGTCATAGGCTGGGCGATATGGCTGAAAACTGTATCACGATATAAGTGTTTTATATTGGTCGATAGCGATCATTTTTAGGGATGTAAAAATATTAAAACTCTCAGGGTACAATATTATTACGGTACTATTAAGGCTATAGTACAATATTATTGCAGTAATGTAAAAAAAAAAAAAAATTAGTGTGGACAATTAAAATGTCTACTTATGTTAAGGATAATCACACTTACTGTAAATAAACACAAACCTAATGCTCAAATGTTTGGTATCCTATTTATTACTACCAAGAGGTATTTTTAAAGTGCAAAGAACAGTGAAGGACCAGTGTTTCAAGTAACAATCAAGCGTTAAAAACTTTCAGTTTCAGTCTTTAATCTGACATTGTAAACCGGTTGTCATGAGGAAAACGGCGTGGCGAAGTGGGTAGAGTGGCCGTGCCAGCAATCGGACGGTTGCTGGTTACTGGGGTTCAATCCCCACCTTCTACCATCCTAGTTACGTCCGTTGTGTCCTTGGGCAAGACACTTCACCCTTGCTCCTGATGGCTGCTGGGTGAATGTGGAAATACTGTCAAAGCGCTTTGAGTACCTTGAAGGTAGAAAAGCGCTATACAAGTATAACCCATTTATCATTTATTTATAATTTGAAACGCCTCGAAAATTCATGTTTAGCCTAGCATACATCTTGGTTTAGCGTCAATAATCTTTTCCGGGTGATGATTTATCAAGTGATTTCTCATGTTGCTCGTATTTCCAGACTTGTAGACAATCACGGTCTGGCAAGATATGCAAACTGTATTTTGCTTGTCTGTCACGTTTTCTTCTCTTTATTTTCCTTGACTGCAAAGCCAAAATGCGTCCAAATGTCCGATTTTATATTTGCGGGACAATCCATTCACTTGAGTTTTCCGTTGTGCTCCTATGTGTTTGGCGTTATCTTTTACTGAGCTGCGCTGCACAGGGGATTATGGGAAATGTGGTTTGCTTCTCAGACTGGCTCACTCAGTGCCAGAAAAAACTACACCCGCGAGTGTACTCCCAGCTATCGTTTATCGTCACTCAACCCGGCATAGTGAGAATTTTGAAACCGCGGTAATGCAGTATTTACAATACCGTTACATCCCTAATAATTACTGATATTTTTTATTACCTATCGAAAATAAGGACCAAAAGAAAAATATATTAAATGTAACCATTTTTATTTAAAATATAAGCTTTCTCTGATTATAATCCCTTCAGCTAAAAAGGCATAAAGTAAAAGAAATGTCAACACAACCATGGAAAACAATCAACGCAAACACAACTCTGAAATCACAATAAACACTTAACAATAACCTCTTAAAATGAAGGTGGAAAAATAAGAAATATGTTGAAAATGCTTAACAAAGTGTAAGAAAATAGAGTGCAAAATGTGAAAATGAAACAAAGAGAAACCTGAGAAGAATATTTTCCTGCAGGTTTAGTGCCAGGAAATTACAGCTGTACTCTAAAGCATGAGCACTGGTGGTGTGTATTACCAGTCTTGGTAGCGACAAACCCTTTGCATAATTTACAGACCACATTAGTCAGACTACAGTCTGTTATAGAAAAAAAAATGTCATACTGTCGAGGTGACTTTTCCTGTTTAATCAATAATTTATTTGCTCTCTGCAGCAATAATTTTTAGTTTTTGTTCTCACTCCTTGCAAATAATCAACGGCAACACAAAAAGATGGCGCAACCAAAAGTGATACTGTTACATGATTGGCTATTAGCGTGTCACACTCTCTGCTCAGTGCTCACTTCCTGTGTTACTGAGTTACCAGAGAGCGAGTGTCTTTCTACGAAGAAAAACAATTAGCGAACATGCTGTCAAACGCATTTTTGATATTGATTACATGTCTATTCCAATATATATTGATATCATTTCATCGCCTAGCCCTAGGTAATATTATAAAGCCCTAGGTAATATTACAAATAACAATAATCAGTCCCAAGGATAAAATGCGGCCATTACAACATCTTTATTAAATGCACAGGCAATGTTTCTTTTGTGTCATACAAGTCTAAAAATAAGTCAACCACTGAATAATGAAAGTAAACTAAAACTATTCACCCTTTGATGACAGGTATAAAGTATAAAAATACAAATATATATAAGTGAGTGAACTGCTGAATAGTAATACCCAAACATTAACAACCAGGACATGTGACACAAATTGTGAGTGTGTGTCTGGAAGGTGAGTCTCTTCACATCCTTACACTATACTTTGAATAGTTTTAGTGTCCTAAGCAGCCAGGACAGAGACACGTGTACCACTTGTTTTGTTCCATTTCCAGTTCTACGGCCATCATGATATTTTTGTCCTCCTTGCCATCACGGGTACCCTTTCATTGTAAAAGCAAAACAGTTTATTATTTTGAAGCTTAGATCTTGCGTGATGTCCCGAAAGTTTTTCCAAGTTGTACTTCCTGGTTTATTCGATACATTTGCTTCCAGAATAATAATAATTAGAGATGTCCGACAATATCGGACTGCCGATATTATCGGCCGATAAATGCTTTAAAATGTAATATCGTAAATTATCGGTATCGTTTTCAAAAAGTAAAATTTATGACTTTTTAAAACGCCGCTGTACGGAGTGGTACACGGACGTAGGGAGAAGAACAGAGCGCCAATAAACCATAAAGGCACTGCCTTTGCGTGCCGGTCCAACCACATAATACCTACGGCTTTTCACACACACCCAAGTGAACATCCATACAGGTCACACTGAGGGTAGCCGTATAAACAACTTTAAGACTGTTACAAATATGCGCCACACAGTGAACCCACACCAAACAAGAATGAAAACACGTTTCGAGAGAACATCCGCACCGTAACACAACATAAACACAACAGAACAAATACCCAGAACCCCTTGCAGCACTAACTCTTCCGGGACGCTACAATATACACCCCAACCCCACCTACCTCAACCTCCTCATGCTCTCTCAGGGAGACATGCTCTCTCAGGGAGAGCATGTCCCAAATTCCAAGCTGCTGTTTTGAGGCATGTTAAAAAAAAGAATGCACTTTGTGACTTCAATAATAAATATGGCAGTGCCATGTTGGCATTTTTTTCCGTAACTTGAGTTTATTTATTTTGGAAAACCTTGTTACATTGTTTAATGCATCCAGCGGGGCATCACAACAAAATTAGGCATAATAATGTGTTAATTCCACGACTATATATATCGGTATCGGTTGATATCGAATCGGTAATTAAGAGTTGGACAATATCGGCAAATCGGATCTCGGCAAAAAAGCCATTATCGGACATCTCTAATAATAATAGTGGTTGTAGTTTCTACCATCCTAGTCACGTCCGTTGTGTCCTTGGGCAAGACACTTCACCCTTGCTCCTGATGGCTGCTGGTTAGCGCCTTGCATGGCAGCTCCCGCCATCAGTGTGTGAATGTGTGTGTGAATGGGTGAATGTGGAAATACTGTCAAAGTGCTTTGAGTACCTTGAAGGTAGAAAAGCGCTATACAAGTATAACCCATTTATCATTTATGTAGTTGTAGTTGTAGTAGTTCCAGAATAATAGTAGTAGTAGTAGTAGTAGTAGTAGTAGTAGTAATAATAATAATGGTAATGCAGCAAATGTCTCTTGTGGTTCCAGGCAACAACGGTCAGATCCAATTGTGGCAGTTCCTGCTGGAGTTGCTGACGGACAAAGACGCAAGAGACTGCATTTCCTGGGTGGGCGAGGAAGGGGAGTTCAAACTCAACCAGCCTGAGCTGGTGGCACAGAAGTGGGGCCAGCGCAAGAACAAACCCACCATGAACTACGAGAAACTTAGCAGAGCCCTCAGGTGTGTTTCAATCTCCTTAGACTAACTGCACCCCTCACATTTCAGCACATTACACTACATTATAGCTACATGAAGTAAATTGGATAGACTTTAAGAGCGGGGTCCCCAAACTTTTTGACTCGGGGGCCGCATTGGGTTAAAACAATTTGGCCGGGGGCCGGGCTGTATATATATACATATTAGATATACTGTATATAGCGCACTTTCCGCGCCGAGATGTCACGTTATCGATGAGAAAATACATTTTTAGACAATATGATTTGCCTGAGCGGCTAGGAGACACCGTGAGTAGCAAGCGGTACAAAGTGGATAAGAAAAGACAGAATTTATTTTATTTTTTTATACTTGGGACTTCCCGCGGGCCTGATTTGGACGCTGGCGGGCCGGATCCGTAGTTTGGGGACCCCTGCTTTAGCGTGTCAGTGTGCAGCTTCTATAAGATCGTAGTTTTCATTTCATGCTGCGATGCGTGTACATTATAACGCGCACATGCAATTACAAATAACTCCAGTCCTGTAAGAAGTGTGTGCTGACTGTAAAGATAGGTATACCGTATTTTTCGGACTACAAGTCGCAGTTTTTTTCATAGTTTGGCCGGAGGGTGCGACTTGTGTGTGAAATTATTAACACATTACCGTAAAATATCAAATAATATTATTTAGCTCATTCACGTAAGAGACTAGACGTATAAGATTTCATGGGATTTAGCGATTAGGAGTGACAGATTGTTTGGTAAACGTATAGCATGTTCTATATGTTATAGTTATTTGAATGACCCTTACCATAATATGTTACGTTAACATACCAGGCACGTTCTCAGTTGGTTATTTATGCCTCATATAACGTCCACTTATTCAGCCTGTTGTTCACTATTCTTTATTTATTTTAAATTGCCTTTCAAATGTCTATTCTTGGTGTTGGGTTTTATCAAATAAATTTCCACAAAAAATGCGACTTATACTTCAGTGCGACATATATGTTTTTTTTCCTTCTTTATTATGCATTTTCGGCCGGTGCGACTTATACTCCGGAGCGACTTATACTCTGAAAAATACGGTACTTAAAGTGTATATCAAATGTTTCACCATATTGTGTTAAACCTACTTGGCCAATCGCTGGGTTGCATATGACATCACGTCTGTTTTTCTTCTTTGCGGCTTAATGCACATGATGGTCAAGCAGCTTGAGTGTAGCATTGAAACAAGCGAGAGTGAGTGGGCAGAAAATGCCGTATTGCTGTTCTGTTCTTCGGTGTTCCAGTCGTTCCAATTGAGAGATAGGAAAGAGCTTTCATGAAGTCCTGAAAGAAGTGGTTCATAAAGGTAATAAAGTCAGGGGAAAACGAAAGTGCGTCAAAGGAATTGGCTTTTTTAAAATATCACTTTCATCATCTTGTGGGCAGCTGAGATAGGCTCCAGCGACCCCAAACATGGGACATGGGGTAGAAAATGAATGGATCATCTTGTGGAATCCAATCGGACCGTGCTTGTGTCTGCAGTGATCACTTTGTAAAATGTTTGCTTGAACATTTGATTTTTGAGAGGCCTTTCTGTGATGTAATCAAGTTCATTCTCTAATATATTATCAGTGTTTGAGAGCAGAACTAAACCTAAATAAAAGACAAGAGCTCTCATTAGTCTTTGTTCTTTTGTGGATGCTATGTCTAAAAATAACTACGAAGACCTAATAAACTAACGTCATCTTAAGTCCTAGTAATAAATATTGTAATTGTTGGTTCAATTCGCTGTGCTTTCGTTGTAGATTTTTATAATAGAAACTAAGAACTTTAATTGTTGTGCAGAAAAGTCAAGTGCTTTATTTGACACGGATGACCACATTACAGTGTCCTTAATACAATAATAAAGTAGATCAATAAATCTCTTGTAGGCTTAACAGCATATACTCAATCTTGATATCGCTAGCAAACATTGCTGAACAACAGGGACATCTATAGCTAAATAATGAGACAAAATATGAACTTCACACCACAAGAACAACTGCAGATGACAAATATTTGTAGCAAGAAGTCAACTGCAAACAAACTTAACCTTTTTCTCATTCGCGTCACAATCACAGCAGCACAGCACTTATGTGAATCAAATACGTTACTTACCAATACACGAATAAGTCCAACATTGTCTTTCAAGAATGAATACTTAATTTGTGGACCCCTCAGATGTAAAGACATAATGTGCCTCCAATCTTTTTCTATTTAAATCCTTGTAAGTGTCCAAGGAACTGAAGTCAAGGCGAGCAGTAACATCTTGGTGATGATGAATGGTTTAAATCTTTAAAAAAATATTTTTCTCAAGAGAAGTGTCCCCACGCCATCCCATTTTGAATATTTTTTTCATGATCACTTGTAAATTTGCTTAGAAATTTTTGAAAGTACGCTGAAATCTGCACTGATGCAGGTAATTAAACAGTAGCCTAATGGGACCCTAGACCACCACCTGAAACCCAGAAATGCCTCTCGGTCACGTGCTTGCAACGCAGCAATAAAGCTGATTCTGATACTGCATCAGAAAAGGGAGCCGCTAAAGTACCCAGCATGCCTTGCGCTCACTTTTATCAGTTAAAGTTACGTGTTTGTTGTTAAGGCTTTGTCGTCGTTACCCAAATAGAATGGCGCTTTATTGTCGTGTATCAATTTACATGTTAACTTGCTTCTTTTTGATTCAAAGACTCAATCGGTCGATACCATATTTTACGCACTTTGTCCCACAAATGATTGCCGATAAACAATATTATTGTCAGCATTATTGAGGGAGCAAACCAAACATTAAAGTAATCATAATATATAATAATAATATGGGCTGCTTGCATTGCAGCAGGACCATAATAAATAATAATGCAAGTATTCGCAAGCAACTTTTATTACCAGTAATCACTACTTTAGTATTTTTTTACCTTTGTAATTGGAAGGTAAACAAACATTTTAAAAAATTACTCTCACTCTTTTTTTGGCAAAAAATTGCCCTTGATTATCCTGAAATGCTGTTTTTTTCCACAGTTGGAAAAAAACGTTTTTTTGTTACTGCCATCACTTTCCAAAATTTGTCGTGTGGGCTCATATGACTGGAGTGTTCACTCCCTTCGTCTCATTTTCCTATTGAAGAAACGTGTTCCTTTGCTGAGAGCATTTGCATAATTTGCTACAATGATATGATTTTCTCTAAAAAGGCTCAAAAATGTATACTTACTAATTAATAAACAGTTTTGTTTTAAACGTCCGTCCATCCATCCATCCATCCATCCATCCATTTTACAATATAATTACAACACTTTATGTACATATTTATATACAGATTTGAACAATAAGTTATTCACTGAAATATATTTATTAATTGTGGTTCTTACAAAAAATATATCTTATAAAACATAAAAGCTAAAATGTCTTTTAAAGCTCTGCCCCTTTAATTAGTGCATACTAAATAATTTAACTTTAGCCTACTACTACAACCATATTATTTACCAGCAACATAAAGTGAAACAGAGGCAGAGGTGTCCTGCCACAGTCAGTAACAAATAAACAGAAAACAGTAGTGGTCAAATACAAATAAGGCAACAAGAAAAGTATCCTATACTTCTCTTTTGTAAAGTAAATCTGAACAGCCTATATGGGCATCTACATCTGCTATATTATTTGCCTGAGAAGCTGGACAGGACAAAAACATTTTTTTATTTTATTTTTTTTAATTTGTGGCGGACGTAATTCTTTCGTGGCGGGCCGCCACAAATAAATGAATGTGTGGGAAACACTGACAGACATGGCAATATATCGATGCATGCAAAGTTCTGGTAGTCTTCATTTATCGTTGGATTTCACATATTTCCCGCAGGTATTACTACGACGGCGACATGATCAGCAAGGTGCAAGGCAAGCGCTTCGTCTACAAATTTGTGTGCGACCTGAGGACTCTGATCGGCTACAGCGCCGCCGAGCTCAACGGCCTGGTGACAGAATGCGAGCAGAAGAAAATGTCGCGGATGCAGATGCACCACCAGCCCATCACCACGGTGACGCTGGCCACCACCACGCTGGACAAGGACAGTTGAAGGCCATGTACAAACTCTCCTCTGAACTCTTTACCTTCTGACACGCCAAGTTTGTTACAGCTTTTTAAACCCGAAGAGGGTAAAATGTCCGCATGTGATTCACGGTGAAACGAATGCTTGAATGTGACTGAACTCATGTTAACCCGTCTTCCTCGTCCGTAGCGTACAACAGCCCACTGTACATAAACCCACGCTTCATGTTTTTGATAGCCGCGACGGCATGTGTATTTTCATATTTTTTCCTTTTATAGAAATACCCTTTTTGTATTTTTATTTTAGTCCATGTTCCCTACATTTTTGGACCCTTTTTTTTTTTTTAGAAATAAAGAAAAATGTCCACAAGGAGGGAATAAAGTGGCAAGCATTTTTTTCTGAACTGTATGTTATTCATTAATTCACAACATCTGCCAGGTATATACATTCAAAATTTTATTCATGATATTGTGGAAGTAGAAACTTTTTTTTAAGCAAATTTCATTTAACTACACAGCGAAATGGGGGGGAAATATATATTTTTTCTTTTGAATGAAACATTTACCTGAATAAGATCTTTAATCCACATGTCAATGTGGTGATATGATATGTGTGTTGAAGACAGAGGGGACAAGATGGCGGATGCTTGCTTACTTACAATGGGATGAAGAAACAAATAGCAGAAAGGGGAAATTAAAAAATACAATCCTAATCCAGTGGAACTTCCAAAGCTAGGCGATAACCATAGAATGAGAAAATCGAACTGAAAACACAGGTTGCCTTATCTTCAATGTCTGAAGAATAAACCATGCAAACCAACAGATGAGTCTTGTCAATATTACAACTGTCGACTATTCATAAAAAAAATGTATATGTATTGCAATCTTTCACTTATTTAACAAAGAAGTCTTGAAAAGACATGTTCAATATTCAGGGTTGTCTTATATTCGGGTCAATAATTACTGTGATCAAATATATCATGCAGCTTGGAAGCACAATGGCCAACTTGCATGATAATTGTCCATAAGAGAGTATTTTCTTGACCGTGCTTAGTTTTACTATACAATGTGGTGGTGATGTTTCCCCATTACCTCACACAAAAAAGACAGGAGTGCATAAAACGCAAACAGTATAACACAATCATCTTCCTTTCGGATACTAATACAACGTCATATATTACATAGAGTATTTGTATTCTTTGCCCATGCAGCTAAAGCAACAGTGAAGCATGGAGATCTTTTTTAGAAACAAAAAATAAAAGAGCGGTTTAAAGCGAGTATTTTTCTTCCTCTTCATATCACACAAGGTCACAAAGAAAGACACTAGAAATGTACAATCCTGACAAAAGGTCCTAGACAGGGGGGGGTCCAAAATGCAGACCATTTTTCGTGCTTTGCTTGTTGGCCCTCTGCACATTTGTAAAATAAAATACAATGATTAAACTATAAAGGAGTTATATTACTAGATATTGCGCAAATTTTCTTTGTCACCCTATTTTGACAACGAGGTGATTTTATGCAGAATGCTGGCGCCAGCAACTCATTCAGTAACTACAATATGGAATGTCGGAAGAAATTGCGTGTAAATGCAAAAAAAGCCCAACATGGATTGGTAGCACGGTGGCCAGATAGCAACATTTGACAAAATATACCACACTAAATCGCCTATCAGCAAAACAAGCGAAAAAATTTGCATTCCAACATTATCGTGCTAACAGTTAGCATCTATCAAGCACTGCCAAATATATGCAAAATTAGCTTTAAAAAAGCTAACATGCTAACAGTTAGCATGTGTCAAATATCAAATTACGACTCTTAGATGTATAACTGAAATTTTCTGGAAAAAAGCTAACATGTTCATTTTAGCATTCTAACAGTGAGCATTTGTCAAGTAATACATTATATGACTGACGTGTGTGCCTGCAAAATTAACTGAAAAAGCTAACAGTTAGCAGGTGTAAAGTATCAAATTATGACTCTCAGATGTATAAAATTGTGAAGCTTTCTGAAAAAAATTCATTTTAAGCATTCTAACAGTTAGCATGTGTCGAGTATGAAATTACATGACTGATGTGTGTGCCTGCAAAATTAACTGAAAATGCTAACAGTTAGCATTTGTGTAAAATATCAAATTATGACTCTGAGATGTATAACTGGGAAATTTGCTGGGGAAAAAAGCTAACCTGCTCATTTTAAGCATTCTAACAGTTAGCATGTGTCGAGTATGAAATTATATGACTGATGTGTGTGCCTGCAAAATTAACTGAAAGTGCTAACAGTTAACATGCATCAAGTACCAAAAAGTCTATGACTCTGAGGTGTCTACCAGCAAAAATTAGCTATACAACAACTTTAACGAGTTTGGAATTAGCTGAAAATGTTGGTCTTTCATCAATATGAATTGGTTCAGAAATGTAGGAGGAAAAAAACCAGTCAAAGAAAGGCTGGAATAAGAAAAATAATACCTACATCAGGGCAGTGGTGCGGAATTTTGATGCTTGTCAACATTGACACAAAATATCAGGTTTTCAATAGATACCGAGGTTTTCGGCGAAAATTTTCACCAAAAATATATCCTGGTTTTAGTAGCTAAACCCGCATTGACGACTCCCTTGTTTTAATTGAGTACAGCTGCAAAATAGCCCCCCCCAAAAAAGTTGCGGTTTAATCAAAGTCAACAAGAGACCGTGTTTTCACATTGTCATTGAACGCACCACACTGTTAAGTAAGTCTAGCCATACAATCCAAGGGCTTCTTCATTCCCGTCAAGAGTCCTCAGTAAAAAGGTCAAAAGTGATGTTAAATGCTCATTTCTTCATTTCCTTCGTTATTCATATGCATTTTGTAGTGTTTTCCGTGTGTAAATTGATCATTATTATTTTGAAAAAGTCTTGTCCGTGTGTAAATTGATAATTATTATTTTGAAAAAGTCTTGTCCGTATGTTAAATTATCAGTATTATTTTGAAAAAGTCTTGTCCGTGTGTTAAATGATCAATATTATTTTGAAAAAGTCTTGTCCGTGTGTAAATTGATCATTATTATTTTGAAAAAGTCTTGTCCGTGTGTAAATTGATCAATATTATTTTGAAAAAGTCTTGTCCGTGTGTAAATTGATAATTATTCTTTTGAAAAAGTCTTGTCCGTGTGTAAATTGATCATTTTTATTTTGAAAATGTATTGTCCGTGTGTAAAATGATCATTATTATTTTGAAAGTCTTGTCCGTGTGTTAAATGATCATTATTCTTTTGAAAAAGTCTTGTCCGTGTGTAAATTGATCATTTTTATTTTGAAAAAGTCTTGTCCGTGTGTAAATTGATAATTATTATTATGAAAAAGTCTTGTCCGTGTGTAAATTGATCATTATTATTTTGAAAAAGTCTTGTCCCTGTGTAAATTGATCATTTGTTCGTGTGTAAATTGATAATTTTTATTTTGAAAAAGTCTTGTCCGTGTGTTAAATGATCATTATTATTTTGAAAAAGTCTTGTTCGTGTGTAAAATGATAATTATTCTTGTGAAAGTCTTGTCTGTGTGTTAAATGATCATTATTATTTTGAAAAAGTCTTGTTCGTGTGTAAATTGATAATTATTATTTTGAAAAAGTCTTGTCCGTGGGTAAATTGATCATTTTTATTTTGAAAAAGTCTTGTCCGTGTGTTAAATGATCATTATTATTTTGAAAAAGTCTTGTCCGTGTGTAAAATGATCATTATTATTTTGAAAAAGTATTCTCCGTGTGTAAATTGATCATTTTTATTTTGAAAAAGTCTTGTTTGTCTGTAAAATGATCATTATTCTTTTGAAAAAGTCTTGTGTTTGGGTGTCAAACAGATTTCCTATGTGAGAAATAGCTTGGCTTTTCATACGATAGTGTGTCCAGGAGCAGCCTGATCATGAAACCCGAGGTAGCAGTACTTCAGTTCATCACAACGTTGGACGCCCCTGATCTGAAAGTTCTTGTATGCTAACTGTATCCGCCATGCACGACATCGACTTAACAGCTAATCGCCTTCTTCATATGTTACACTTGAAAAAACCCCCGCCAGTATTCATTCTTATGTTTGTTTTTCTTTCATTTTTTTTACAATGTTGAAATATTTAGCGGATAGTGCTGTATTGACACGATTTTCTTCATATATTTCTTTCTCTCTATATATACTGTATATCTATAGTCAGTCAAGGAGTTGTGCAAGGGTTCAGGTGTGGCTAAGATGTGCAGGTGACGCGGAGTAACCCTTGTCTGCCGAAATTAGTGTTAGTATACGCTGTGCAACTGGGGGATCCGCACGGCTCTGTCCCGCAGCTCCTTCACTTTAAAACCACGGCGATTCATCCAAGTCAAACGTTTAAAAACAAACAGAAGGGTGGAGAGGAGCAAGACAGGAACAGAGCCTGCGGAGTGGTTGGCTTTTGTTTAGTTGTGGATCTGCTCGAAGAATTTGTAGGTGGGGTTCTCGTAGCCGTTCTGCTGCATCTTGGCCAGGTGACGCTCCTCTGGTGTCACCGCCGCGTCCACCTAAAAGAACACACGCTTAATAGCGGTAAGGCAGCAAAAGTCCCCTGAGAAAAACACACTTGGGATCCTTGAGGAAAAGCTATTAAAATAAAATAAAAACCTATAACTGTTCTATTAATTTATGTAATATTATTTCACATTTGTAAGTCATTCTATGTCATGTTTCATAATCATTATTCGTCATATTCATTCTTATTTTATTCCACACGCTTTGTTATTTTTGGAGCAGATTTTTTTTATAAAAAAAAAAAAAAAAAAATTTGAATAATACGTAATGTAGGATATAGAGAACATACAAACCCTTTATTTATTGAATCAAAAATAGTA
The DNA here is from genome assembly GCF_033978785.1 of Entelurus aequoreus. Classification (NCBI taxonomy): domain Eukaryota; kingdom Metazoa; phylum Chordata; class Actinopteri; order Syngnathiformes; family Syngnathidae; genus Entelurus; species Entelurus aequoreus. The sequence continues at coordinate 13,261,122 of NC_084744.1, read as the reverse complement.
AAATTCAACGACTTGGTGCATTTGCAAACAGCTAAAATGATGTACAAAGCAAACTACAGTATAACCTGCTAGCCAAGAATGTACAACAATTCTTCTCAACAAAAGAGGAGACATATAACCTTGGAGGAAAATCTGATATAAAACAATTGTATGCACGTACAACACTTAAGACCTTTAGTGTATCTGTATGTGGAATTAAATTATGGAATGGATTACACAAACAAAGCATTAATATTATTCAGTTAAAGAGACTGTTCAAACTACAAGTGTTCACTAAGTACAAGAACAATTATGATGAACATCTTGAACCTTTAAAAATACATATATATTATTTTTGTATCTAATATTTGTTTATTTACTTACTACTTACTATTATTTATTTATTGACTGTTCAATTACAAACAGAGAACAGGGGAATGGGACCAAACTGTAACGAAACAACTGGAAATATGTGATGCATTGCATTGTAAGTGCACTTTTGAACATTTTTTACTTTGATATAGGAAAAGTTCTATTGAGATCTCTTTTTTCTGTGTTTGTCCTCGCCACAAACATTCACACACCAGTGTGGGAATAAAATGGGTGAAGAGTCTTGCCCGAGGACACAACGGCAGTGACTTGGATGGCAGAAGCCGGATTCGTACGAGGAGCCCTCCAGGTTATGGGCGCCGTCCCTAATGCCATCAGCATTGACTCAGGCAAAAATACTGACTACTAAAATGGCTTAAATGATACATTTTCAATAGTATTCTATAATATTGTGAAAATATGACAATATGTGGTGGTGTAACGGCACATGCTTTTGCCTTTCATAGCAGATGGCATGGGTTCAATTCCCAGGCATCAGAGGTAAAAATGAAACCAAAAGCATTAATGCGAATGACTTGCTGTGGCGACTTCTGACAGGGAAAAGCCAAAATTGGGGGTAAAAAATCATAAAAATATTACATATTTTGTTATATTTGTCTACAAATTAATAAATATTCAATAGTTTTTACTTTGTACATAGAAACACATTTTTTATGTAACACTTTTACTTTTGCAACATATTGACTGCATTTACAGAACATTTTATTTTTCTCTTAAAAATCTGACTTTTTTCCTCCATGCTTTTTTTCATTAAATACTTTTTTCCCTCTTAATATTATGTCTTTATTTCAAGACAGTTCTAATTTGATTTCTAGTCTATAAGCAGCAAATGTTTTACCACACAATACCAGTGTTGCGGATAATTCATGGATTTTCCAGGTTCACAAGCCGACAATAATCTTAGCCTTCTCACATCAGACCAAGGAAATTGTTCACATTTAGCGTCTTATGGACTCACCCTCATCATGAAGGAGACGCAAAAAATGCACACCACGCAGCCCTAAAGCCGAAGACGGAGAAGGGCGAAGACTTTTACGAGGCAACTGTAAGCCAAGTTACAGGCAATGTTTGTGTTAAATTTGTAATTGAACACAAGTGCCTAATACTATATTAATATTTGATATTTCAATGTGTACTCCTGCGATTTATAGGCTTGTGTGGCCAATTTATGTACAACAATGAGGTGGGTGTGGCTTACATTTAGGTGTGCTCTGCAGCCTAAAACTGTGGTAACATTTTCTCATTATAATCTGACCAGTGTTTCCCATACATTCATTTATTTGTGGCGGCCCGCCACGAAAGAATTACGTCCGCCACAAATTAAAAAAAAACATGAACATTTTTTTTTTTTTTTTTTTGTCCTGTCCAGCTTCTTAGGCAAATCATATATTTGATGTAGATGCCCATATAGGCTGTTCAGATTTACTTTACAAAAGAGAAGTGTAGGATACTTCTTTTGTTGCCTTATTTGTATTTGACCACTACTGTTTTCTGTTTATTTGTTACTGACTGTGGCAGGACACCTCTGCCTCTGTTTCACTTTATGTTGCTGGTAAATAATATGGTTGTAGTAGTAGGCTAATGTTAAATTATTTAGTATGCACTAATTAAAGGGGCAGACCTTTAAGAGACATTTTAGCTTTTATATTTTATAAGATATATTTTTTGTAAGAACCACAATTAATAAATATATTTCAGTGAATAACTTATTGTTCAAATCTGTATATAAATATGTACATAAAGTGTTGTAATTATATTGTAAAATGGATGGATGGATGGATGGATGGATGGATGGACGTTTAAAACAAAACTGTTATTAGTTAGTAAGTATACATTTTTTTAGCCTTTTTAGAGGTAATCATATCATTGTAGTAAATTATGCAAATTACTCGATGATGTCATGGTGACCACGCCCATAGCCACGCCCCCACCGCCACAGGTATCTTGGCAGTTTATGGGAAACACTGCTGACTATTTATTTCTAATATCATAACATTACAACATTTTGTTTATGTGATGAACTGAGCTCCATCCGTGTGGCTTTAATCTGCTCAGTGCCGCACTGGCATGGAAACGGGAGTTCAGAACATTTCACTGTTTGATAAAAATGGGTATTTGTGGTGTTCCTTTACCTCGATGACGCCGTGATGAATAGAAGTGTATTGCTTCTTCCTCAGCATCACCAGGGTGATGACAATGACGGTCGCTATGACAACGCCTCCCACCATCAGCCCGATGATGGCACCTTTATTGGAGCCCACATCCTCAGCAAAAAATACCTGATATTTAAAAAAAATAAAATAAAAAAAGTTAATGGGTGTAAACAAATCTAATGATGTTCCTGAGAAGTAGTGTAAGGTTTTCTGACCAGTTTTTGATGGTGGACTTCATAGCCAGCACTTTGCCTCTCCTTTGTCTCCAGTCGCACTTGGGGCATCTCTTCTGGCTTCAGGGCAGACCCTTTAAAAATTTAAAAAATAGTGTGATGATAACCATATAACAGGAAATTTTAACTTATTGCAACATGGAAAAGTTTTAGAATTCCGAATTCAGACACTAAATAAATACACTTGTAAAATACACCAGTGGTTCTTTTATTTATATGCAGACATATATATATGTATGTACGTTTGTATATATACATGTATATGTATGTATATACACACACACACATATACATAAATAAACATACATATCCACACATACATATATAAATATATACATATGAATATCCATCCATCCATTTTCTACCGCTTGTCCCTTTCGGGGTCGCGGGGGGTGCTGGAGCCTATCTCAGCTGCATTTGGGCGGAAGGTTAGGTACACCCTGGACAAGTCGCCACCTCATCACAGGTACATATATAAATATATATACACACATATAAACATATATACCAATATATACATATATACACACATATATATACCGATATTTACATACGGTACATACACATCGATTTATACATATATACACACATACATAAAAACTTATAAACACATACATATATAAACATACATACATACATATATACATATGTAAATCGTCATATATATATATACAGTATATATACATACAAATATATTCATATACATACATACATATATATATGTGTATATATATATACATATGTATATATATATATATATATATATATATATACACACACACATATGTATATATATGTATACATACATAAATATATATTTACACACATATAGATGCACTACGCAGCACTTATTTTAGCAATACCCAAAAAAAGGCCACTAGGTGGCAGTATTACGCTACAAACACGGGTGAGCTGTTTTACATAATTGTAGTTGTCTTATATTCTTTTTACACTTTTATGGGAGTTTTAAATGCTACTTAAAATGTGCAGTTAGTAATAATAGGTGTCATGATGGGGATAGTTTGACACTGGAACAGATTTATCTACTTTACAAAATTTACAATTAGATTTCTTTGTTTCACATGTTGAACTTTAGATGTTGGTGAACTTGTAATACTTACCAGGGTGTGTGGGTAGTCCTCTATCTGGAACTGGGCGAGCATCGACAGGCTCAACTGTGAAGAAATGTAACCAATTTATAATAAATGATCAGCTTTTTAAAGTGTTTTGGGTGTGTGTCTTACCGTGGTTCTCAGTGTTGGGCTGGTTGAAGCTCTCAGGGTGGATGAAGCCCAGCCTGTCGAGGCTTGGGTCCATAGGAGCGAAGCTGTAGGCCTGGTCGGGCATGAGGGCGTCGTTCCCGTAGCTCATCCTGTCCACCTTGTTCACGTTAAGATTATAAAAGGACCTGTTAACTCCACGTGTGCTGAGTCAGATCACAGTGTGTGTGATCCTGTATTTACACGTTCATTTAGTGGGGGCGGGTGAGAGAGAGGGTGGGTGGCTGCGACCCGACTCACCCTGGTGTCACTCTGCAAGGAAGAAACCTGCTGAGACAGCTCGGACTGGACTCTCTGCACGATGACAGCTAGGATAGATATGCAGCTTTAATGCTCATATTTAACATATGAAATAATTAGGACACCCAGTGGGGTAAATGACATTAGTGGCTCCCCCAGTGGGTGCACATGAGTACATATTACTTAAGCAAATTTGCTCTGATGGTCAGTTCGTCAAAAATAATCAATCGTTTTCCTTTATGTGTGGTTTATTTGTAGCCTGTGTTGGTTACTTCACAGGCCACTTTCTGGTTGGCAATGAATGATGTGACGATACATTGCGCTATTATTTTTCATTGTGGTATATTTTTTAGCAGTCCCTTTTATGCAAGATGTTTTTTGTAAAGATGATGTTGAAACTTACAGACTTGGTTGTGTATCTCGTTGGCCACAGTGGGCACTTTGTAGAGCAAACCCAGGGACTGGTTCATCCTCTCGTCAATCACACGCAGGTGGGTCAAAACCTGCAGAAGGCGAACAAAAGTTGACATGCTTTTATTTAAAAAAAACAACAACATTATATTTAAAAAAAAATCATTAGGCGGCATACCTGAGGCCGAATCTGCGCAGCCTTCTTGGGGTCGACCGTTCGGACGTGCTCGTAATGTTTGACTGTGTGCTGACGGTCCTTTTGCTCGGCCCGGACGTACTTCTTCAGCAGGCTCAGCACCTGGCGAGGCTGGTGAGGTAAAAGTTGGACTTTAACATTTGAAAACAATATGCACTGTAAAATGCTGTAATCATTAGGAAGCGGGCAATAATTGGAGGGATGCTGTAATTCATGCAGCATTTGTGATATAGAGTAGAATACGATTTACGAACCCCTCATTGTACAAACTTTTTGATTTACGAACTACAGATCAAATGAATATATGCTTTGGTGTACAAACCTTGTCTTTGTGTACAAACATTTTATCCACCCGTTGTGTGTCTCGCGGCACAGACATTGTGGGCGGGCTGATCGAGCTCCCATCCTCATTCAGTCAGCAGTGCTACTATTAGCTATTGTGTTACTTTTTGAGTGTTTTTAGCCTTTTTACATAATTTTTTGGTTTGCCAGCTCTTTTTGCCCTGCATTAGAAAAGTGCCCTTTTTGCTGGCGCCTCTAAAAAAAAAAAAAAAAAGTATGAATACAAATTACGCACATTGTAAATAATTATCCCCAAATATGTTTTGATATCTGACAGGGCATTTATTTTTGAGTTCTTGTTAGAATTCTTCCCCGGTCTGCTAAACTGCTTTCATCATGAGGCCACGCCCCCCATTTCTCTCCTTCTGATGCAATGCTGATCTACTGTTTTTTTGGAAACTTTTATTAGTAGATTGCACAGTACAGTACATATTCCGTACAATTCACCACTAAATGGTAACACCCGAATACGTTTTTCAACTTGTTTAAGTTGGGGTCCACGTAAATCAATTCATGGTCTACTCTTTTTCTCAGGAAATCCTGTGTTTGTCCATCTTTCCCGACGTCTTCCCGGTGCCGTTTTGTTTGTTTTTGCTACTGCAGCAATCAAGTCGCTCGACAAGGCTCCATCCGCAGCAGTCGGAGCGTGGGCTCATTAATGGAGCGCCGTGAGTTACATTTTCCGTGATCCAAACAAATAATGCGACATAGATGGATGGACATGAAGACGACAGAAAATATATCTCTGCTAAAAATCCAAACTTTGGGTAAATATCTTGACAAATAAGAGACTTATTTTATTGAGGTAAGGAAGAGCAGGCAGCAGCTCACACATTCTTATACTTTCTGTAACATGCGGGAAGAAATGCTGACAGCCTTGTTGAAAAATTTCTCAACTATAATTCTCAGGGCATTCAATCGATTGCAACTAGTCAGACCTAGTCTGACCAATCTAAGAACTAACATAAGAAAGAGCTTAAAAAGTAGATGTGTTTCTGTCAGGGGGGTTCAACTGTGGAACAGCTTGGATGATTCCTTAAAATGTTCCAGTTCCTTTCACACATTTAAAAAACACTTTAAGACCAATGTCTTGAAAAAATATATCACTCTTGAATCAACACTGTAGTTAATACTATGATCAATGTTAATCAAAAACTAAATGTGAGATATAAATAATAATGGAAGTATAATTGTTTGCACATGGTATATAATTGGTGCAAAGGTTTAACATGTGTACAAGGATATTTCACAAGCCTTTACTGTGTAAATAATTTAACTGTGTTTATGTTGTGTATAATGTGTATTTATAATATGTTGTACAAAGGACATTTCATAATTTTCGGAAGTTCATCTTGTACTTGACATTGTTTATAGGGTTAGGCGCAATAAGTGTTCAACTTCAGCCTAAACCCTTTCGGTCTGCAACATTTTCTTTTTCAATCTATGAATGTATGACTGTTTGTTTATTTTGTTGACCATTGACCGAAGAATAATAAACTAAACTAAAGTCAAAGAGCACAAACTGATGAAGCCTACATGGATGAGAGGCGAAACGTCTTCCAAGACAAACCGAACAGTCCAGGTGCGATCAATTGAATGCCCTGAGAATACAATGACCTGGATGAATGAGAACATCCACAGACACGTCACAACTATAAGCTACGTGAAGGAGCCCAGAATTGTTTTTATTTAAATGTTCGCAATATATCAGGGCTCCTCATGAGGTATGTATTAAATCCAAAAATGTCTATAAAATTGTGATTGAGGGGATAGCGAGTTCTTGTGATGTGGAGAACTTTTGTTTGAGTCCAGGCAATGATTTTTTTTTATTGATTTAAAAAAATACCATATATTTTACCAATTTTCCCAGGATATTTCCTAAATTTTGGAACGCAGCATTAGATACATGTAATAAAGGTTTTTGTAAACTCCCCTGACGCTGTTTGGTGCTAAATGAACCAAAACATTCGTGCCGCATAAAACATTGTATCGCTACTGGTTCGACATTGCCTAATTTTTTTTATTTGTGTACAACTTAAAGCCTTGTCCAGTTGTTTACTGACGAATACTAGTATTGTTTAGCTTAACTTTTACTGAAAATGAATATTGCCTCAAAATATTGGTTATCGGTCTCCTTGACTACTAATAACCATTGAAAAAAACCTTTCGGCCGATCTTTGATTCAAAATGTGCAAACTTTTACCAAAATATAGACTGTTGTCGGGGCTGGAACCCATTATTCATTTTTACGTTGTTTCTTATGGAGAAATCTTTTCTTTTTCAGAAATAAGTCTTGTTTTTCCCTAAAAGTTAGGAAACATCTGATCTCATCCACCTTTATTCCTTTACATGATTATGGAGACTTGCTTTTTATGAATGCACCTGGCACTTACTTGAAAAAAATACACTGTATATCAGTGTGCCTTACGTTGTATTACTGGTTGTGGAAATCTTGTCCACCACTGCACTTTGTATGCAAAGGCAAATTGTCCATCTTTAACTGCCCGAAGACTTTCTCGATGGATAGTTTTTATATAAAAATGTCTTCTTGGACTTGTCCCCACCTATGTGTGTTCCTTTGTGTGTAGAGACTCCAGTCATTACAGCCTACTCTCAGGGTGTCCTCCACATGTTGGTTCCTAAAGCCAACACAGAACTTGGTAAGCTATGCTGCTCCCTGGTCATGGAATGACATCCAGAAAGATCTGATCACTTTGGGGGAGTTTAAGTCCATTTTAAAAGATCGAGAAACCAGTTCTCCTGGGCAATGTACTTGCTTTCAAATTGAATTATTACTTAATCCTTTTAAATTATTTTTGACCTGTTGTGGTATGACTGCTGTTGTTCTGTTGTATTGTCTTGTTGTAATTATTATTGTAACTTTGTTTGAGCCGCCCTCTTTGTCAGGTCGCTCTTCAAAAAGAGATTTTAATCTCAATGAGTCTTTACCTGGTTAAATAAAGGAAATTTAATTGAAATGTGCTTCAATATACAAACGTTTCAAAGTTGATGAAATCAAGGTTCCACTGCATTAGTGTGGTTGTGGTTTGCAATAGTGTGGAACTGCAGTGTGACAAGTGTGTGGGTGTGTGTGTGCGTGTGAGTGTGTGTGTGTATACCCGAGGAGGGTTTCCCTGCAGTGCGCTGAGGTAATTTTCCAGAGCCATGCGTCGGCGGCTGTTGACCAGAGCTTCCACGCGGGCCATATGGGTCTCCACCAGCTGCTGCCTCTCTCCGGCAGCCTCATGCTCCAGAGCCTCCACCTTATCCTGGAAGTGCTGCCGTTCCATACATGCAAACATTGTCTGCTGTGGTGACACTTTATCTGAAAACATGACAGTTGTATTGTGCTTGTACCTGAATGACTGCTTTCTTGTCAGCACGTGGCAGGTTTTTAGCCTTCCTCTCAGCCTCCTCCCACTCCCTCATCACCTGAAGAACACAAAGCCCTCACAACAATGCACAAAATCTAGGAAAAGTACGCCATCACTAACCTGCGACATCTTCTCCCTGTGCTTGGCCTCCAGGCTTTCCTTGGCTTTCTGGAAGTCGCCGTGCTCGCTGTCGTCGCCGGGAGACTCCAGGTATTGATCCACAGCATCAGGAGCACTGGGCATCATGGTGGGTACTAAGGAGGAAGGCAGAAGGATGGAGGGTTCAAAGAGAACAAAGGAAAAGGCAGACAAGAAATTTAACTCAAAAGTTGACTTGTTACTTTAAAACATTCAACAAAGGCGACGTTATATAGTGTTAAAGGACGTAACATTGCATAACATTTTAAACATCCACTGTTAAAAAACACATACTGTATTTCCTCAATTGTATTCACCAAACAGCAGAGAGGAGCAGGTGTTCGTCTATTTCCATCCATCCATCCATCTTCTACCGCTTATCCATTTATTTTACCAAAATAATAATTTAAGAAAGACTATTTACTAATGTTGTCTCAGCTTCTACAGAAAAATTAAGTCGGAAACACAAACAAAAGTAATTGTTGTATGTTTACATTTTAAATGTCACATAATTTGAAGAGACACATTTTTTGTTGATATATAATAATACAAGATAAAAAATACTGGCATAATAGACTGTAGTTGACGTAAGGCATTGTTTTGGTAAGACCTTTATTTGTGCAAATGCATTACTTTCCACAAATAGACTACATATTTAAAAACATGTTTCTATTGTAAAATGTTTTCATGTTTAGTATCTACAGTATTTTCACCAGAAACACAAATAAATACATGTTGTTTTTTAAAAGAATAATATTCAATAAATTAGGGGCTAAATGCATGCTTTGTATTGTTGGGTACAATTATTTGATTTCATACATTTATATGAAGTAAAGTATTTATTTGTATTCAGTTTTTGTTCACATTAACCCTTTTAGAGGCTTAAATACATGTTTTTCGATAATATTCTTCTCTCAAATAATGATACTAATTAAATTAATTAAATTCAAAAATTTTTTAAGGCTTTATTTTATGTTTTCCATTCATTTATTTTCCCCAAATAATGACACTTAATTCAAAGTGTCGCCTGAAGTCAGCTGGGATATAGGCTCACGCTTACCAACAACAATAATAAGAATGAGTGGCATAGCAAATGAATGGATGGATAATTTTATATTTTTCTAATAATCATATTTAGTTAAAATTAAATTAAATTAAAAACTTAAATAAGTAAATCATTTTTTTCCAAACATATATTTTCCCTTAATAATGATACTTAATTCAAATTAATTAATTAAATTCTAACATTTACTATAGAGTTACATTTTTTTCCCAGTAATGTATTTTCCCCAAATAATGACACTTAATTCAATGTAGCTCAATTTTATTTCATTTTTTAAAATATGTTAAAATAATGTTACTTAATTAAAATTAAGTAATGTAAATTAAAACTTAAAGGGGCTGTTTGCAACATTTACAAAGATGCCTAGAGACCGCCAACTTTCCAATATATTTTACATAGTATATCCCGCTCTGTTATGCCTTCTCAAACGTAATGACGTAATTACGTAAGTACAGAACACAAAACACGCGCATTGGCTTTAGGCGTTGCTAGCTAATAATAAAAATTTTGGTAGCTAGTGTTAGCTATCTTTGAATGTATATTGTTTAATAACAACAACATGACTGCACGCGCAGTGTGCACACGCTTCCTGCGCCTCCTGAGTTTTTTGAGACCGGGTGAGTGACCACCGTAAACACCAATCAACTTATTTGTGTCAGTAAAATGTTTATTGCATACATTTTGTAATTGTGAAAAATATAGACTATTGTCAAACAAATGTATTCTGTTTAACCATTAGCTAGCCGGTGGTGTTTTTGTTACATTTTTTGCTTTAAAAATGTAACTGTAAGGAAGTTGCAAACAACCTCTTCAAGCATATCCTTTAAATGATTTCATATTTTTAAAAATATATTTTATTTAAATAAAGATACTTGATTCAAATTATACATGGAATGTGAACTAAACCGCAGTGCTAAAGTAACATAAGAACAGTAAAGACACCATTTGTTATTTTTCTCTTCAGCTGCAAGAAAATTAGTGTCTATTTTAGGGGAGGAATTTATTTGTTGAAGCTTGCATCGCACCCTGCTTTTCATCAAGACCCCCAATCACTAAGGGCACAGGCCACTATTTGAGGAAATACAGTGATCAGGTTAGAGACAGAGGAAGTTGTAAAAGACACTGGTTATTATGTGCAATACGTTTCCCAGTGAAGATGTGTGTTTATGTTGGTTGGGTGTGGGAGCTTAAAGATAAGATGAGAAGTGCCGAGTCAGGATCAAGGCAAGAGTTGCACTTTCTCCACCTCTCTTCACAAACACATCCAGAACAACGGTGCACCAGTCAGCTGGTTTAGACATCCTGAGTCAAGACATTGCTGCAGCAAGGCATGCAAACACGTGCACCATCATCAGCATCAGCAGCTGTTTCCAGATTTAAAGCTTGTCCTGCTCCACATGCTTGGAGTTAAGTATCAGTTAGTGTGACTGATCGCTTTACAAGACAATGAGATCAGCGAGCAGATGATCTGGAGGTGATTAGCGGATTAGCGGGAACGTCTTCACAACGAGGGACCTTGGCTCCAACATTCTTCAGTAGTTGCTTTTGTTGCATCAACGTACAATGTATTTGCTAGTTATATCTTTGTCAAACTGCATACAATGTCGACAAAATTGCTGTGTGTATGCAGTTTTGGAAGTAGTCATGTAAAATTAAGTTTTATTTCAATCTGATCCACTTTTGCAATTTAAATTCAATGTGGAAAATCCCATTTAGCATCAAAAGCAGATCCACACATTGTCATGTTAAAGTAGTATTTTAAATATATTGTTATCTGAATATGAAAGGAACTTCACCCAGCCATTAACCTAATACTATTCTTGCTTTTTAAATGTTTTATTATATCTTGAGGGAAAATACTATGGAAAGTAAACCTTGCTATACTTTGCAGTAGTCAGTGTACAGTTTGTACAGCAATATATGTCCATCCATCCATCTTCTTCCGCTTATCCGAGGTCGGGTAGCGGGGGCAGCAGCCTAAGCAGGGAAGCCCAGACTTCCCTCTCCCCAACCACTTTGTCCAGCTCCTCCTAGGGGATCCCGAGGCGTTCCCAGGCCAGCCAGGAGAGATAGTCTTCCCAACGTGTACTGGGTCTTCCCCGTGGCCTCCTACCAGTCGGACGTGCCCGAAACACCTCCCTAGGGAGGCGTTCGGGTGGCATCCTGACCAGATGCCCGAACCACCTCATCTGGGTCCTCTCGATGTGGAGGAGCAGCAATATACGTCGACATTGAAAATGACACAACCAATATTGTCTAAATTATCTGGCAAAACAAGTGAGGAGCAAGAAGATTGTGCCTCTTTTACAGTCAAGCTTGGGGATGCACAAGTGCTGTGGAGCCATGGTCCATTGAGGGTAAACAGGAATTCAAAATGGAGTCAACACGGAGGAGCGGACTTACTTGTGTTGCCAGCTATTTAGACAAAACTGTCTGCTTGTTGACACTAAATCTGCACTACCGGTACTATAAAAGTTGTATCAGTACATTGACTACTCTAATGCATATGTTTCAAACTCAAGGCCCGGGGCCAGATCTGGCCCAGTATGTCATTTCATGTGGCCCATCACATTATTCAATATGGTTTGTAACGTCTTCAGTGTGTTCTGCCACATTATTCAATGGGCCTGGCCATATTATTTAATATGGCCTGCTATGTCATTCAATGTGGCCCACCACATCATTCAATGTAGTCTTTCACATAATTTAATCTGGTCTGCTAAATCTTTCAATGTGGTCTGCCACATCCTTTGATGTGTTCTTCTATATCATTTAATTTGGGCCACCACGTCATTCAACGTCGTCCACTCGTCATTCAATGTGGGCTTCCACATCATTCAATGTGGTCTGTCACATCAATCAATGTGGTCTTCTATGTCATTTAATGTGGCATCATTCAATGTGGCCAACCACGTTATTCAATGTGGTCTTCCATATCATTTAATCTGGTCTGCCAAATCATTCAATGACGTCTTCTACGTCATTCAATGTGGTCATCCAATGTGGCCCACCACGTCATTCAATGTGGTCATCCACTTCATTTAATGTGGCCCACCACGACATTCAACGTGGTACACCACGTCATGAATGTGGTTCACCACTTCTCAATGCGGTGTTCCACATCATTCAATGTGACCCCGTCACGTCATTCAATGTGGTCATCCACTTCATTCAATGTGGTCATCCACTTCATTCAACGTGGTCATCCACATCATTTAAAGTGGCCAACCACGTCATTCAATGTGGTCATCCACGTCATTTAATGTGGTCCACCACCTCATTCAATGTGGTCCACCACATAATGAATGTGGTTCACCACTTCTCAATGCGGTGTTCCACATCATTTAATGTGACCAGTCATGTCATTTAGCGTGGCCCACCACGTCATCATATAACCTGGCCTTCCACGTTATTCAATATTGTCAACTAAGCCGTTTAACGTGGCCCATCACACCATTCAATGTGGTGCACCACATCATTTAATGTAGTCTTCCACATCATAAATGGTCCACCAGGGCATTTAATGTGGCCTGCTAAGTCATTCAATGTGGTCCGCCACACCATTTAGGTGGCCCGCAACATCATCTAAAATGGTCCGCCAAGTCATTTAAAATGGTCCACCAGGGCATTCAATGTGGTCCACCACGTCATTCAATGTGGTCCACCACACCATTTAAGTAGCCCGCCACGTCATTCAATGTCGTCTTCCACATAATTTGATGTGGTCTGACACATTATTCAATGTGGTCTTCTATATAATTTATTGCGGTCTGCCACTTAATTTAATGTGGCCCTTAAAGGGCAGCCATGATTGCGATGATGCCCTCAATAATAAGAACAAGTATGACACTACTGCTCCAAAGTATATCCAAGTTTACTTTCTACAGTATTGTATAATACAAGGATCTCTGAAATGTGAGATACTATATTGGAAAAAAAATGGAATACTAGTACATGTTGGCTGAACATATGAAAAGACTAAAATGTAATCTCATAATTAGATCAAATTGACTTGCCAGTCCTCAGAAAGGTCTAAGTTGAAAGAATACTGAGGAAAAAATTGAGAGTGTGAGTAGTAAAGAGAGACAGTCTGCAGTCAGGCTTTATAGAGTTGACACGGTTTTGTCCGCGTTCCCAATCCTAGGAGGTAACTTACAGGAGCTGCTGCAGACGGCTAAGCAGTATTCCTCGGAATCAAAGTTATTCCTGTTGCCCCCGCAGCCCCCAAACAAGAAGGGGGCACAGCGTCCCGTTTTGGGCACGAAGTGCCAACGCTCCAGCTTGGCACCACACGTGCCTTTTGCGGCACGTGACCAACAAACGGCTGGGGTGTATACACACACACACAGGTCATGTCACAAAAACATATAGATATAATCCACACAGAAATTATCGAGACAATAAAAATGCTATTTTATTACCTCTGACGACCTCCTCAATGGATTCAGTGGTGGTAGTTGTTGTCATGGCAACGTTCGCATTGCGCTCATCACTATCCCGCTCATTGGTCATGCCGTCGTCTTCTTCTTCCTCCTCCTCCTCATCCTCCTCTTCGCCATCCCTTTCAAAAGTATCTTCATCATCCTCCTCCTCCTCCTCATCATCCTCTGCAGCGGTGGGCTCCGTGTCGACATGCTGAGTCATGCTGAGGAGAAAGACCGTTCAGAATCACACATATAGGTGAATTAGTATTATCAAAAAGATGGCTACCTGTTATCGTTGTTCTCGTTAGGCTCAGATCCGCCCCACCACACGTCCGACTCTTCCCCGTCCAGCGCCGCGCTATCCGACTCCTGCTCGGCCTCAGCCGGGCAGCACACAAATTCCACACCTCGGAAACGGTCGATGTCACACGGCCATAGCATCCCGTAGTCATGGAGATTCGTGGAGCGGTCCGCGCAAGACTGGTTTTGAACAAAAGATGCAAAAATCTTGACTCCTATCGTCATCTTTCAACTGAAACCATCATCACAAGTTTAAAGGGGAACTGCATCGTTCACAATCATAATGAAAGACGTGACGAAGGATGGAGTTTTTTTAATGCATTCTAACTTGTAATTAAAAGTCTGCTTACTCTATTCCGCCCATAAAATCCAGTTAAAAAAACATCTAAAAAGTGCCAAAAATATTCAATTTACATTTCGGGACTTGAATATTAACAAAGTATTGGTGATATTGCTGTTATAAGCTAACGGACACAAACTATTTATAACGGCCCCATGGTCAGGAGCTTGTGTGTAATGTTGACATCATCGAGTGGTCAGCTGTTTCCTCGCTTCCCTGCTCCCTAGAACAGTGGTCCCCAACCTTTTTGTAGCTGGGGACCGGTCAACACTTGAAAATTTGTCCCACGGACTGTATTGATCTATATTGATATATAATGTATATATTGTGTTTTTTATGTTGATTTAAATAAAAATAATTTTTTTTTTTTTTTTTTTTAATTTAATTTCTTGCACGGCCCGGTACCAATCGGTCCGCGGACCGGTACCGGGCCATGGCCCGGTGGTTGGGGACCACTGCCCTAGAAGATTATTCTAGATTCCAAATCATGCCTCTGACCTGGATATAAGAAGGCTGAGGACGTATTTCAACAAGTAGGTACAAGTTGACAGCCAAATTAGACGAGAACAACACGAAAAGATGTTTAGCTTTATTTCTTTGCGAGGATTATGAGTCATTCTTTATCTAAATGGGAATATATAAACATCCTAGCAGTCGGCATCCTAATGACAGCAGACTTTGCACGGTAAGTGATGTTTTATTATGTTTATTGGCTCTCCTGGACTCTGCAGTGAGCGGTGATCAGTGATGTTATTGAAAAAAAAGTGAACAATGTGATGTGTTTTTTAAATTAATGACCACATATGCTTAAAATTATAAAAATAGGTAAATGTTATTATAAATGTGCCATATTACATAATGTATATAAAACCTTAACGTGGATGTTTGGATGTTATTTAAGGGCTTTATAAGCAGAATAGAGCGGCTCCCATATAGGGTCCATTGTAAGAATTTTAATTGAATGTATTTAATATTTAGAATGCACTTTTGTAAAAATCCACCCGTCGTCACATCTTTCATAATGATTATGAACGACAAGCAAAATTCCAAAAAAAGTGCAGTTCCCTTTTAAAAGGAGGCCTAGGTATTTGTTTGTGATAAAGTTGTGATCAAGAAATCCAACCCCGATTACTGTACTTTGCTTCTAAATGGGCCGTGGAACCAATTAAACAAGAAGTCCAGCGAGTAGGTTTGAGAGAAGACATGTTAAAAAAACGATTGTCTGAAGTGGACCATTTACTTCGAAAAAAAAGATACTAATGTTTGATATAGCAGCACCTTTCAATCCTTTTAAATAGTTACTTGCATTATTATTGTATATTGTAATATAATTACATCATAATCACTGTATATTTGTATTGGTTATTTCTTCAGTTTCAGAATAGAAAAAAAGCTGTGAGTTCGCATAAAGCCAAATAGTAAATTACTTCATATTGTTCTAATGTGTGGCACCTTGAGACAAGAATATGTTGATTCACAGTCTAAAAGTAACTAGTTTTCCTTCACTTGCTGTTTTCACAGTTTTATGTATACATTATAAAAATTGCAAATCGAATCGCAATCACAATTTTGGTGAGAAAAATCTAAATTAGTTTTTTTCTCATAATAGTGCAGCCCTAATTTGAAACATCAAATGTCGCTAGAAAATCAGGCCCAATCATTGTAATTTACTGCCTTAATGGGCTGCGGTAGGAATAAAACAGGAAGTATGTTTGATTGCATTTCTATTGTCAGACTGTCTCTGTCCCGAGAAAAGTATGTATCTCTTAATCTTGTGTGTTAAGCTAGATAGATGACTTTAATTGTATAACTGAAAAGTATCCATATTGGGATATGTTTGCTACATGAGTGCATGGTTTTTCATTGCTAAACAATGAGACACTTCATGAAATTGAATGCTTGCAAGAACCAGCACGGGGCTAAAGAAAATTCAGGCCCAACTAATGTATTGTCCTCACAAAAATTGGTTGCAGAGGAATATTGTCGTAGAAGTCAACATGTTATTATTCCTCACAAAAAAAGTATCCATCTTTGAATTTTGTGAGTTTCTAAGTGGCAATATGTCATCTGTAAATTAGATATGGTGGGACATTAGTGCTACTGTAGTGTATCAGTTTTCCTCGCTGAGAGGCGTAAATGAAATTCAGTGCTTGAAAAGAACAGCAGAGGGTGCAGCAAATTCAGGCCCGACTAGTCTACATTGTTGCCTCAATGGGCTGTAGAATTACTATTGACATGCCCTGTTCATCCTAAATGAGATAAACAAATGACATTGATCATCATGATGAACATTTAACTGTTCGTGTTTTTTAGGTAATTCGGTCTCACAAAAAGGAGACCAGATGGAGAAAGATTAAATGGCGTATAAGATCCACCGCATGGGGAGGAGGGGCTGAAACAGTGACGCACCTCTTTGGCAAAAGTGTGCCAATGCAGATGGCTCTCACACTGGTCCATACGCTCCTTGTGCAGGAACTTACACTTATCCGGAACCAAAAGGGCGTCGCTCACAAACTCCCCGACTGAAACCACAAGGTTATCTTTACTGTTAGAAATAGAACTATGGTGTTTGTGGTGCATACACATGCAGAATTAACATACCCAAGCAGCGGTAAGGCACCACAATGAGTGGGTGACTGCGGCACTGTTTGCGGCCTTTCTTGCACCAGTTCTGGATGCTGACGGGCTGGTTGGCCTCCACCACGTTGGTGACCTGAAGCTCTGGGTACACCTGCAGAAAAAACATGTTTTAAATGTTTCACCCCTGCTTATTGTCTTTCTAATCCACCCAGGCCCCCTTTGAAGTACCTCTTGGCAGTACTGCAGGATGCCCTCCTTGGTGCCGACGCAGCTCTTAGAACCAGAGGGATCCGATTCCCACTTGCCAGTCTGCACATTGATGTGCATGTTGAGCTTGCCGCAAAACATGGCCACCTGCGGCTCGGTTAGCAAACCCACCGAGTCATCAGCAGGCACCTGAACAGACAAGAATGAGTAATGGTCGGATGAAGCAATGGAGTTGAGCATTTCTTGGCAGCAATCAGCAGAGGCGATGTAGACTCAGTCATAGTCACCGTGATAGTGGGTCATATGGCCTGAAATCCATATATATATATATATATATATATATATATATATATATATATATATATATATATATATATATATATATATATATATATATATATATATATATATATATATATATATATATATATATATATATATATATATATATATATATATATATATATATATATATATATATATATATATATATATATATATATATATATATATATATATATATATATATATATATATATATATATATATATATATATATATATATATATATATATATATCGACGTCCCATTGGAGTTGTGAGTTTTTCCTTGCCCTCATGTGGGCTCTGTACCGCGGATGTCGTTGTGGCTTGTGCAGCCCTTTGAGACACTTGTGATTTAGGGCTATATAAATAAACATTGATTGATTGATTGATTGATATATAATGCAGCCTCTTTATCTGACAAAGAAATTATGATAGAACCATTTTAAAACAATACCAAGGCTCTTCCTTTTGCTAACATATTGTGCCATTTTCCGTTTTCTCTGCTCTGAGTAACTACTTTTATTGTTCTTTTTCTAGACTCGTACTTAATATACTTCCTACTTTACTGTACATAGCTGGTTACTCTCCGCTGTAATGCGGTTCCATCTACACGTCTGATAAAGTGGACTAAGAACTTATTCTTCTGTTGTTTCGTCGCTGTAAAATCAAGCTCGCTTTGCCGTTACTCGTTAGCATTGCTTTTTGTACCGTCTTGCTTGGTGTATAGAATGTTTAGCTAATACTATTATTAAACAATTTTTTAATGCATTTTATTAGTAGATTTTTTAAAAACTAAAACGTAAAAAAAATATGGTAAGTTGCAATAATTTCACCTCAAAATTTAGTGTTATAACTGTACATGGAAAAACCGTAGTGCTGTTTTTATGGTTAAAAAAAAAAAGGCAGCTCAGTTGCCCGAATTTTACTGTAAAATATACATTTGTTTTTTTACTGTAAATAAAAAAACTGCAATTTTATAGTAAAATGTTGGCACCTGAGCTGCCAGTTTGTTTGTTTTTACCGCAAATCAACAACTGTAGATTTTGTGCCAAAAAAGGCACCGCATTTTATTACAGTAATAACAGTACTGTTTTTTTCATTTAGAGAAAAATGCTGTAAAAACCACAACAAATTTCGCAATTTTACCATGAAATCTATTGCTACTTTTACATTGCACAATTTGATGGATAACTTGCTTTGAAATCATTATCATTAGTATTTATTTATATTAAAAAATGGTTTGAATGTTTGATAATATAGTTTTGCATAATTAGACAATATTTAAGTTAACAATTTGCGATTACATATATTTTTTTCCCCCACAATAGAAAGAAAGAATACATTAAGTAAGAAAAGTTATAGTACTTTATTGATACATATTATTTCCAGGCTTTCGAGGGCCAAATAAAATGAAGTGGCGGGCCACATCTGAGTCTGAGTTTGGCAACTGTGCCCTAAGCAAAATAATTTGGGCAAGACTGTCAGATAAAATAAGGCTAAATTACAAAACACATTCAACACAATTTGCTCAGATTTAGTTTGTCTTATTTCTTCTTAATTTACATTACATGTCTTTTATCGTTATTTACACTGAGATATGATTGTTATATTTTTCAAAGATCCAAGATACAAAGATCCTCTATGTGACAGGAGCACCCTTCTGTTTTTAGGGACCTGCTCTAGAAATACCCTCCACATTATCAAAAAAAATAACTGCAAAAAGGCTTAGCAAACAAGTAACTTCAAGCATTTTTAAGAATAGTTGCAAAATATTCTTTATATGACATGAATTAACTGGTGTTTTAAAGAGTGAGCTGCAAAATAACTCTCTGTCCACGTATTGTCATCCATGTGGCAGATATGGCCCGCGGCCCCCCATTTAAATCATGTCAATATTGAGAAGGTTGCAATAGTTTTGCTTTGTAAGTAATCCGATCCGCATTAGGTTGAAAATTGCTATTTTAGCATTGTATATCATCCAGTATATTCATGTAGTAATCGTGTCAAATGCCGTTGAAGTTGCAGTAGTGTGTTTGATTTCGTGTGATGACAGCCGCAAAAGAGCAGGCGCCATCTTGCTTATGTCAAACCACATAGCAATCTCTTTAGCAATTGACAAGTGTTGAAATATTGCCAAAAACACGCAATTGTTGAATAATTCAAACTATTTACACACAGGGGGAGTAATTATATACATACATTGTCGCTTATTATGTGTTATTGTCAGACGCGACAAATTAGCTGAGCGTAGCAGTTTAGCTGAAATGCTAACAAGCGTAAACGTTGTTATCTACGCAAGCTAGCTGACTATAATAATCCAGAATACTTTTTTGTTAAAGACGGCGAGAGATAGTACTAAACATGTGGACCGTGGAATTTGTGTTTTTATAAATAACATAGCGGAATTAGTTGTCGAAAATGGCGCTGGGCCTTGTTGGCACTAATGTTTTGGCAGATGCTAGTTGTTAGCACTGCTTATGTTAGACATATGCGGTAAACCTGTGTTGCACAGTACAATACATACGACGCATATACTATGTTAGGAATCATCTTTAAAAAATCGTAATATTGAGCGTTTTCAATGTTATTTTAACACGTGAACATATTGTAATAGTGAGAATATGATTTCATATTCACTGGCACCGTTATGTCTTTCACGTCATAATATTTCCGACTTGACAGCGGCCTGCCTCATCCCGCCAGGAAAGGCTCACTGACTCCCGGTTACATGCTGGGCAATGTACCGTGCTGGGGGGCTTTCCCCGGTACTACTTACCTCGGATGAGAGTGTCAAGGTCGCCGCAAGTAAGAGAAAAAACGCCGCCGTGTGTCCCCCCATACCGTCTTCCTCCAGGTATCCGAGCGTCCTCTTGGCGTTGTCTCTGTCAAACAGCGGCTTGTTGTTATTATTGGTAATGTGAATAAATCACGCGTGCTGACACGGACGTGGCAGATAAAGCAATCCCGGTGATCCCTCCTTGTTTTCCTCCCCAGTGGTGACGGATGGATGGGAGCTGGATGTGTTTGGATGGGGGAGGTGGAGGAGAGAGTGGGAGTGGTGGTGAGTCGAGGCAGTATATTGTATTGTACATGCATGCATATTACATACATGTACATACGATGTATACTACAGTACTATACTGCAGATGTATACTATCTAGTCCGGGGGTCGGCAACCCGCGGCTCTAGAGCCGCCTGCGGCTCTTTAGCGCCGCCCTAATGGCTCTCTGGAGCTTTTTCAAAAATGTATGAAAAATGGAAAAAGATGGGTGGAAAAAAATTTGTTTGTGTTAATATGGTTTCTGTAGGAGGACAAACATTAGGCAAACCTCCCTAATTGTTATAAAGCACACTGTTTACATTAAACATGCTTCACTGATTCGAGTATTTGGCGAGCGCCGTTTTATCCTACTAATTTTGGCGGTCCTTGAACTCACCGTAGTTTGTTTACATGTATAACTTTCTCCGACTTTCTAGGACATGTTTTATGGCACTTCTTTTTCTGTCTCGTTTTGTCCACCAAACTTTTAATGTTGTGCGTGAATGCACAAACGTGAGTTTTGTTGATGTTATTGACTTGTGTGGAGTGCTAATCGGGCATATTTGGTCACTGCATGACTGCAAGCTAATCGATGCCAACATGCTATTTAGGCTAGCTATATGTACATATTGCATCATTATGCCTCATTTGTAGGTATATTTGAGGTCATTTATTTTCCTTTAAGTCCTCTTAATTAAATGTATATTTCATGACACACTATATGTATGTAATATGGCTTTTAATTTTTTGCGGCTCCAGACAGATTTGTTTTTGTATTTTTGGTCCAATATGGCTCCTTCAACATTTTGGGTTGCCAACCCCTGTATGTATGTAAAATGTAAATGACATACAGCACTGACTAGATTCTAGTCAGTGCTGCATGTCATTTACATTTTAATGTCTGTATGTATGGTTGGCGTTGCAGTGCAATACTCAGATGCAGCAGTAGAGGGCACACGAGGTGCCACCATAATACTCATCATATGACGTCACAAACCAGGAAGTAGCGCACAGGCGGCAAACCGAGTGGCGCGGTGGGCTTCCCACGATGAAAGGAAAATGTACACCACGGACACATTTGTCTGTATTTTGTCGGGCGAAACGGTAGGGCAAGTTTGAAGTAAAGAGATGAAAGTATTAGTTAGCTCTATACTAATGTTAAAGGGTGAATCCAAACAAGCTACGGAGCATTCTTGGGGTACTATTTCAGCATAACACCAGTTGTTCTACATAGTGTTACATTCTACTTATGTCAACACAGAATTGTTCTAAACCCATTTGTTGTGTTGTTAGCGCCGGTGATGCATGATGAGCCAAAAAAGAAGAAGAAGAGCAGCAGCATCTTCCAGCCATGCCGTCAATGAAGTCAAGCCCCCTGTCAAGAAGCACAACATCTGCATGGTGTCTGACTTCTTCTATCCCAACATGGGAGGAGTGGAGAGTCACATTTACCTCCTTGCCCAGTGTCTTATTGAGAGGGGACACAAGGTGGTCGTTGTCACGCACGCCTACGGCTGCAGGAAGGGCATCAGGTACCTGACCAATGGCCTGAAGGTCTATTACCTACCCCTGCAGGTGATGTACAACCAGTCCACCACCACGACTTTCTTCCACAGTCTCCCCCTTCTGCGCTGTGTGTTTGTCAGGGAGCGCATCACTGTGGTGCACGCTCACAGCTCGTTTTCCGCTATGGGCCACGATGCTTTGTTCCATGCAAAGACCATGGGTCTTAACACGGTATGTGGCTCATATTCTGCATTTAAACTGCAGGTATTCAATGGCCAATTTGGATTACTGCATTTCAGTGTATATCCAGCCGTAGTGAAGTGATATTAAATTCTGACTTGTTTTATAGGTTTTCACTGACCATTCGCTTTTCGGCTTTGCTGACATCAGCTCCGTGCTAACCAACAAGCTTCTGACGGTGTCGCTGTGCGATACCAACCACATCGTATGTGTGTCCTACACCAGCAAGGAGAACACTGTGCTGCGTGCGGCGCTCGACCCGAAGATCGTGTCCGTCATTCCCAACGCAGTCAACCACACCGACTTCATCCCCGACTCTTCTCGCCGCCATGACAACAGGATCACCATCGTCGTGATCAGCCGTCTAGTCTATCGCAAAGGTATGACGAAATGCTGTGATATTGGGTAAACTTTATTGCTTTTGGTAATTTTAAGGGGGTCATATGATTTTTTTTCTACATTTAAAACACATCTTTGGGGTCTACATAACATGTAATGGTGGTTCTTTGGTCAAAATGTTGCATAAATTATGTTTTACAAACCATTTTATAACCATCTCTTCAGGATGCGCCGTTTTGTGGGCGGTCACTTCAACTGCGTCTTCTCCCTGTCAGCCATTTTGTAGTTTTTAGCGCTTCAATATCGAGTCTACTGACAGATATAATATAAAACTATACGCTACTTTGTATGGCGGCAGCGGAGCATGCATGAGCATGTATGAGCCAGTCTGCCCACAACATGAAGATAGAGAAAAATAACAATTCCACTGACTACAGACTACAATGGCGGACTCACGCAAAGCGCTTTGGGTAAAACTTTACCATATATGGAGATATCCGCTGACATCGCCTAGGTTTTCCCCTTAATGTAATTGAATGTGGTGCGTCGCCACAGCATTTTCAATACCACTACACCTTGAAAATAAAGGTTGTTTTACTTGAAAACAAATTAAAGTAATGTAATGTATTGTAGTCCCCAGAAGAAATCACACAGTGTCCGATGCTGTTTTTAACTTTTATTACCAATCTTACGATAAACAAGACAATTCCAACAGGTTTTACCTCCAATGCAAACACTTTGGTCTCTGCGCTTCCCCAGACACACAAGAACACTTCCTCATTCTCCGCCAATCACCTTTCGGGCACGGACGGTGTGTTTGCTAACATGGGAAAACACAAACATAAAACTTTAACACCAGCTGGTCGTTACAGTATGAATTGATATATATAGCCTATTATTTGCGCACTATTGACAAGTCATGTACTGAAAACTTAATTGGCATTTTGCTCCGAAAATAAACTTAAACCATAACTATAACCAAATGGACAAGTGATTGATGCGGAAGTGTCACTGATCACTGCAGCGCTGTGTGTCCTTCTTCCTCTATGCACAGAGGGGGGCGCCGCTCATAGCTCACACTTTTAAAGTCGTCAAACACGCAGGACATAACGTCTCAGTTGGAGGAACTGGTCAGTAAAATCGGTGTTACTTTTGTTGATGAAAAATGTTTGTCTTTGTTATCGTCCACAACCCATTTTCCCTTGACAAAATTTAGACCATAACAAAAAAGTACGTTGACTAAAATAATGATTAAATTAATTGACAATTTAGTCAACAAATTAAAACGATATGAAAATGTTGGGAGTGACGAAATCCAATCATATTTATTTTCGTCTTTTAGTGGGTGGGACAAAATATCCTATCACAGTTACATGTGGGGAGAGGTGCTGGTGGAAAAGCAGAAAGGGTATTTATAATAACATTTAATATTTACGTATTTTGCTCATTTTAGCATACGCAACGCATTAATTCAAAAAAGGCATCACGTTTTTTTGTTTTTTTTACTACATCGCTTATTACTGCTCACTGCAGACTTTATGAGAGCCAACAAACATAAAAAAAACATCACTTACTGCTGTCATTAGAATGCTGAGATCTAGGATGTTTATACATTCTAATTTAGATAAAAAATATGTCCTAATACTCGCAAAGAAAATGGGGTGTAACCAAGCTTTTTTCAGTCTCTTTCTCGCCATTTCTGGGTCTAAATTAGCTGTCAAAGTTTACCAACTTGTCGGAATACGTCCTCCTCCAACTATCTGGGGGAGAGGCATGATTTATGATCAACAATAAAGTTTGACCAGCATGGAAACGAGAAAGCAGCTGATCAGTCGATCATTGGCACACAAGCTTGTGATAATGGCGCTGCTATAAATAGTTTGTCTGCGTTAGCGCTTGTAATAACAATATCACTAATACTTGGTCAATATTCAAGTCACAAAATGTAAATGGAGTATTGTTGCCGCTTTTTGGATGTTTTTTTATTGGGTTTTATGGGCTGAATAGGGGACCTCTGTCGTCATGTTTTTCGTAATGATTCTGAACAAGAGGCAACATTTTTACAAACTGCTGTCCCTCTTTAAAAACAAATTTGCTTTTGTAGTAGACCACAATTCCGCGATCAGCTGAGCCGAGCTTACTTGCCAATAATCGATGTTCAGCTGTGTTCTTTTCAGCTTTTAATTGCACATTTTGACAACCCAAAAGGGCCGATTTGTCATTTTTTAAGCTAACGCACAAAGAAAGACAGCTATGTAAGACATATACACCGTTAGTTTTATAACACTGGTTGCTGTATTTAAACGAGACAGTGGCCAAGATGCCAATTATTGTGCACACAGTGTAGTTATACAAAATATAGAATAAATCCAGTTTGTTTTTTCATATGCCCATAACCATGCACACATATTTTCATGCACTGTACACTAACGTTGAAAGAGTTTTTTTGTCATAATGGGTTATACTTGTAGAGCGCTTTTCTACCTTCAAGGTACTCAAAGCGCTTTGACACTTTCCACATTCGCACACTGATGGCGGGAACTAACCCGACCCATCAGGCCGCTCTACCAACTAAGCCACGCTGTCCCCATAATAGGTGGGTTGCATATGACGTCATGTATGTTTTTCTTCTTCGCGGCTTAATTCACACGATGGTCAAGCAGCTTGAGCGTAGCATTAAAAACAAGTGAGAGTGAGTGCAGAGTTTGAGCAGAAAATGCCGTATTGCTGTTCTGTTCTTAGGTATTCCAGTCGTTGAAATAGAGAGATAGGAAAGAGTTTTCATAAAGTCCCTAAATAAGTGGTTCACGAAGTTGTAGATGAGACTAATAATAACTGCAAACAAAAGTATCCTTTTTCTCATTCGTGTCACAATCACAGCAGCACAGCGTTCGTTATGACAAATTAACTACGTTACTTAACAATGCACGAATAAGTCCAACTTTGTATTTCACAGATCAATGTTTAATTGTTTTCCGTCCTTCTAAAAATTTTCTGTGCTACAAATTTTATTTTTTCCAATTAGCAGCACCGGTGCTACTAGTTAAAAAGCTAAGCGTACAGCCCTGTTGTTTTATAAATATCTGCGCCATGCCTCCATGGTTTGATTTAAATTGTTCTGGATTTATGTAGATCCCAAATACACAAAAATAGGTACCAATATAAAAGAAAAGTTGGTTTTGCATAGTAGGTCCCCTTTAAGTCAACGTACATTATTACAGTTCACAATTCATACACCTCAAGGCACTTTGTACATTGATCAGGCTTCACAAACCCAACACGAAAAATCACTTCGCTGACAGAGGCATGGAGAAACTCTTTTTTTGTTTTTGTTTGTTTTTTTGGAAGAAACCTCAAACAGAACATAGACTCTGTGTTCGCCGTCTGAACCATAGAACCATGATTTATACTCAAAGAGAAAATGTAAGACCAACAGACACCTGCAGCAGTTAATATATTTAATTTCATCTTTACAGGCATTGATCTTCTTGGTGGTATCATCCCTGAGCTCTGTCTCAAACATCCAGATCTCAATTTCCTCATTGGTGGGGAAGGACCAAAGAGAATCGTGCTGGAGGAAGTGAGAGAGAAATACCAGCTTCATGACCGGTAAAATTGACAGAGCAATTTTTCCCATAGGCAATGCTTTAACTAGAAATAATAAGCTCTTGTATCAAACTGTTACCATCATTAAACCTCTTTATAACTACAGGCAATGTTTTAAGTCAGATATGTAACATATTAACTGCCATAAAAGTGTAAACAAAGAGGGTAATTGCTGTATAGTAAAATGTACACACATTTAAAAAATATTTACCCTGTTAACGTTGGACTACACTATTTATTTCTGGGTTTGTGCAAACTAGAAACTATAGTGACAGGGTAATCGCTGTATAGTAAAATGTACACACATTTAAAAAATATTTACCTTGTTAAGGTTGGACTAGACTATTTATTTCCGGGTTTGTGCAAACTAGAAACTGGAGTGACCCTTGACCTGAAATGTTATTTTGGAGGAATGGACAAAAAAGTTCTAAAGATACATCAAAATCTTCCCATAAAGTACAATAAATTGGGTTTGACCCTATGCTCAATTCCACCGTTGGCGTAATGGCCATTTGTGGCAATAAAACAGCAAATGAACTTTTCATGGTTGTTGAAGACATTTCTACTTTCACCCAATGTTGTATTCGTTTTTAAACACATGGTACAACATAGGAGGGCAGTTTCTTCTGACCCTTACATTTCTTTGAGGACAAAGATGTACAAAACCAGAGACCATCTATAATAAACTAAAGAGGCCCTTACTATACAGGAAAAGGCTCGCGGCATCACCTGTTAGCTTATAACAATGTCTTGCCATCTCTATCCCAAAGATTGTCTCGCCCCATGGGAGGAATAGCCGCTTACAACTAGGGTTGCACGATACAAATTATATAAATTTAGCCCACGTTAGACCTCTTAATAATATAGTTATGTCGTGATAATGCACGTTGATGACACATTCTAGCTGTGTCCCACAAATTAGACAGCGACAAGTTAACGAACGCGTCCTCACTGCAATGTAGCGTTTTGGCTAGTGGATAATGTCCCTCCACAATACAAACCCACTTCTATGTCAGCAATTTTTACCTCCAGGGCGGCAAATAAACTATTTTTCTTACAAATATAATTCCTGTAGAACAAGGATGAGCTAAACATGCTACACTACACATCCTAGGACAGGGCTATTCAACTACATACTACGCAGTTTCAAGAGCCGAAGGGCTCAGGGTCCGGTTCTCAAAATGTGGACGTTTCGCCAAAAAGTGCCTCCACAGATTATATTTCTCTGAGACTGTGTTTACTTAATTGCAAAGTAAACACATCAGCTTTCACACTGCACATTCACTAAATTCATTATTCTGCCCTCGCTACTCGTTTCCAGCGTGTGCCGCTAGTTAAAAGCATGAAGAAAAGGAAGCTCTAGTTTTTGTTGAGGATTGATTTTCCTTATTTCTTTATACTTCTTCCTTCATTTAGGTTTGTAAGACTGAAAATATAAACTTAAAATAAACATAACCAAAGTATAAAATCCATTGTGTATTTTACATAAATAAAATGAGTTTAATGTTACTGAATTCACACAATATGAAACATTTCAAAATTCACACATGCACCCCCGCAACCCTGGAAGGGACAAGCGGTAGGAAATGGATGGATGGATGTTTACACATCTTATCACTGTTAGCGTTGTCGCCCTCTACTGGTCAATTTTAGCGCTACAGTATTAAACGAGGTTTGATCATTACTCTCCGACAAATACCAACACTACCACGAAAACAAAAGACATTGCAAAGTCAGAAATTTCAATACAAAACAAACTGAATATTTATGCACAATATCTACTCACAAATGTTTGACCGAGTTTCGGGATGATGCTTACACGCTGGGATTTCTGTCATTGTTGCTGCTTGTCTGGATCAATGTGTCTGTCGCTTAAAAGGGCCGTCAGGAAACAATGATTCGAGCACTTGCTCGGGGTAGAACATTCATTCACAATCATCATCATTCGTTATCCAGCCTTTTTTAAAAGTCAGGATTTTTGTAATTTATTTAGATTTTTTTTCTATGGTTGAATGAGTGCTCTTCTTCTACTCACCCCACTGCTGCTTCGGGATGGCGGGAATACTGCATCCATGATCAACCTTAGTTTAAATAGTTTCATCAAGCCTATTTGGATGATGTTCAAAGGGCTAAATGAAAAGCTTTGACGGGCAGGATGTGGACCACGGGCCGCAAGTTGAAATGGCCTGGTGTAGGAGAATATGCTAACTACTAACCACAATCTAGAGCTCTTGAATGTAAACAAAGGTTGGCAGATTTATACAAATATTGACAGTTCCGATACCAAGTATAGTATGGTTATGTTTATATTTTTTATGATCCAAAAATCATTTGTCGTTTTTGTTATCGTTTACGATCTCAGGAAATAAATCGCTAGACACAAGAGGGCTTTAGGCAAAAACTAAAGCAGTTAAATCAGAGCCAATAATAGGAAATAACTATAATATTTAATTTGTGTTGCTACATTACCATCCTGTTTTTGTCTGCTTATAATTGTTATCGAAATTGTTATCAGTCAGTGATCTTGAACATTTTAAGTATTAGCACTGTTATGAACAATACTGCCCTTGTAACTACTTGGTATTGGATCGATAACCAATTTTGTAGTATCGCCCAAAACTAATGTTAAGTATCAAACAACACAAGAATAAGTCTTGATTACATTTGAACACAAGTGTAGATACAAACAGGTTACAACAGAAAATGTAGGAACATGTTACAATAGAAAATAACCATAGATTAACAGTAAATAAGCAAGTAGATCAAAATAATACAACGAAAAATGACTTGTTACCTCATACATCAGCAGCCAAATTAGGAGCCTATGAAACTCGATTTGAAATGGTTCTGTTATCATTTACATCCCATATAGTATATTGTGATATACAGTATATCTTTATTGCAGGATGTAGCACTATTTATTGCAATATAGATTTTATTCTATATCGCCCCTCCCTAACGTATAAGTTGTTTTGCCACCAGACAGGCTAACGATCTTTTGGTATGCAGGACGATTGTTCACAATCCACCCTGGGTCACAACGACAACAATTAATTGCTTGTATTCCAACACGTGACTTCTTCCCAGAAGGGAAAACCAGTGGTGGTCAACCCAGCCAAGATGGCTGTTGTACAGCAAGCGGCACGTGAACTAGTCTATTATAGTACAAAAGAGGCTTAAATCTTCCTGCAAAAAGCAGATACGCGCAAAAATACAAACTATGCAAAATGATCTATCCGTGTCTTTCATCAAAAAAAAAAAAGATTTGTCAAGTGATATCAAGGATCATACGTCGGTCGCTTTCCCAGACATATCAAACTATTGTGCTCCAGACGCCATTCTACACAACAAAACAGATGAAAACTTAAAAAAGCTTGAAGGTCTACAACTTATTTGTGTGGCAGGGTCAAGAAAACTGGTGTCCAGGCTTTCATGGGTAAATATGCATCAGTTTTGCTCGGGTAAAGTTGCATTTCAGGATTTAACTTCGTGTCTACTGAAGTTTGTTGCTGTTGCACGCGCCGTTTACGAGCACGTTTTCCCCATCTTTATCAAAATATAACTGTAGATGTCAACATTGTGTATGTGCTGAAAGCTTCATGTATGATTGCTGCCTGTGGTAAAAACTTAACTCTTTTAGGTTTTGCTCACATTTGCTTTCTTTTAGACTCGCCGAGTTGTTGGTGCTTTTCAAAACACTCGTAGCAAACATGTGTTTAAGAAATACAAATGTCAAGATAATACTTAAATGAGAAATAATAAATGTAACAAGTATATCAAACAAACTTTTAACGAAGTGATCACTGCAAACTCATACATTTGACTCTGTTCCCTTGGACTGGAGTACGAGTTGCATGCGTTTCTCGTCGTTTCGTAAAATCTTGCACTTTTCGGCCCTTTTTGATTACCTCTCGAGGAACTGTGAAGAAATGTTTCGCAATTTAAACGATTCGTACAGCCGAAAACAACACAAGCATAGGGCATTTTTTTCTTTGAGAAAGGCTGATTGGCGCCTAGCACCCATTGAGAACAGAGCTAGCTTGACCACCACACATATTTAATGGGCGAAACATGAGCCGGACATGACGTCAGTCAATTCCTAGCAATTGATACCACCCCCAGGAAACACACCCACCAGAGACATGTATTATGTCAACTCCACACTAATGTTGAGTTTGACAGCCATTTTTAATTTAGTTTTAGTCATTGTCTTTTGACCAAAATGTGTTTTAGTTTGTCATATTTCAGTCATCTAAATGTATTTATTTTTTGTCGACTAAAATCCTCAACAATTTAATCAACTAAAATTTCAGTAAATTTTGATGAGTAAAATTTAAACAATGCTTATTAGAAGTTGTCTTGAAACCACTTTTATTAAGGTTAAGTAAGGTTGTACGGGTAAATTGCTTATTAAATTGGCGGGCAAGCTCGTCCGTGGCTTTCTATTTAAGTAGTGGTAGAGTAAGTAAGCGGTTTTGCTCCTGCTCTACCGTCTTTAATAGTAACAGTAATTCAATACAGCATGAGTCATTTCGAATATTAGCTTCGTTGCGTTGATGTCTGGATGATTAACCTGCAGATGGCGCTTCAAGTTGGTTGTATTTTTTCTGGAGAAAACATAAGGGTTTACAAAATTTCTTGTCTACTATGGCAAAGGTAAAGTGCCTCCATATCTCCTCTTACCTGTTTCTTCCAGCCAGTGTAGAAGACATATTGTATTGCCTTATGTAACTATACAGTCTAGTTTTCCCAGTTAAACACCAAAACGCCGTGCCTTACAAAGACTGTATTTTTGATTGGATCCCCTCTGTGATTTACCCCTACCCCTCTCCCAAATACAACTGTGATTGGATATATTACTAACTTATCCCACCTGCCTAAAGAGGAAATTAAATAATATTGGATTTCATCTATGTTAACATTTTTTATTTGTTGACAACATGTTCAGTTAATTTCCTCATTGTTTTAGTCAAAGTGCATTTGTTTTGATAAGTTATCGTCCTATTTTAGTTAGAGGAAAATAGGTTGTTGACGATAACAAAGACGAACATTTTTAGGCAACAATATTTACCCTGCTCCACAGCTAAAAAAAAACAAACAAAGAAGCCTTTTTGATTAAAAGTAAAACGTCTTGAACAAACAGGAAGAGTCCAGCTGCCTCGGTTCAATCTTTGCAGATTACCATGACTAGGATGACTGAGAATCTATTCTACATAGACATGTGTTTCAATACTTTTGTTCATATAATAGTGTAATAATCTCAGGCCAGTGCTCCTGTATGAGAGGCTTATCACGTTTAAATAACTTTGACTGAACTGTTTTAATGGCAGGGTGCGCCTGTTGGGGGCTCTGGAGCACAAAGACGTCAGAGAAGTTATGGTCCAGGGCCACATCTTTCTCAACACATCGCTAACTGAAGCTTTCTGCATGGCCATTGTGGAGGGAGCAAGTTGTGGACTGCAGGTTTGCTGCATTAAGCCATTTTACCAACAACATTACTTCCACATGAAAATAGCAAAACTATCCAAATCTTTCTATTTTATTTACTGCATGTTTGTTTTTTGCCCATAAGGTGGTCAGCACTCGTGTAGGAGGCATCCCAGAGGTGCTACCCGAGGACTTGATCACACTATGTGAGCCAACTGTGCGCTCGCTGTGTGCCGGTTTGGAGAAGGTCATTGCACGGCAGCGTTCCGGGTCAGTTGCCTGTGCCGCCTCCATCCACGCACGGGTGCAGAACCTCTACACCTGGAAAAACGTGGCAGAGAGGACTGAAAAGGTGGGTTCGGCAGCACCACAACTTGTTGAGACGCATCACCCTCTAGTGTTGATTGTCCCAAATTAAGTCAAATCTTGCACGACAGGGATTTTGAAACCATTTTCTCTGTTCAAAGTAATATAACTACAAATAATGTTTTCCAGGGTAAGACATAAGTAGGACATTAAAGCAACTGTCTGAAATGTATTCTAAATATATATACTATGAAGGTGAGTCACATTGTAGATGCGCCTTATGCAACTCATTGCTTACCATTCTTGATTGTCACACGTGTAAAAGGAAGTTAAGCCTCTTAGTAAGGCCTAAAAACAGTCTCATCAAAGAACAAATGTATAATATGCAGTAGAGTTGTGCGATATACACGATACATCATATACATTTGGCAGACAATAGAGCTTTTAATACTATCGTTATATCTTGATAATGATGA
This sequence comes from Entelurus aequoreus, assembly GCF_033978785.1. Classification (NCBI taxonomy): domain Eukaryota; kingdom Metazoa; phylum Chordata; class Actinopteri; order Syngnathiformes; family Syngnathidae; genus Entelurus; species Entelurus aequoreus. The sequence goes on along the minus strand of NC_084744.1, from coordinate 13,228,206 downwards.
CACGTTCGAGCTGTGTACCGGAAATTTGACAGCAACAAGCAAATAAACGTGTGCCCAACGCACTGTAGAATTATCGCGAGTGGCTAATGTCCCTCCACAATACAAAGCAACTTTTGAGTCAGCAATCCTCGCCTCCATGTCAGCAAATAAACGTTTCTTACAAGTAACATTATCACTGGCAAAAAATGCTACACTACACACAATAGAAGGATATTATAACCGCAAGCTAAAGCTCTTGAATGTAAACAAAGATGGGCAAATCGAGGCAAATATTAGACATAGACAAACGTCGTAAGATCGATTTTTTATTTTATTATGAAAAAATATTTTGACTTTTTTATTTTTTACAAACTCAGGAAGTAAGTCCCTGGACACAGGAGAGCTTTAAGGGTAACAGCCACATTAATTAAATCAGAGCCAACAGTAGTACATCATTTCAATATATAATTGATATTGTTACATCGCCGTCCTGTGTTTTTGTCTATTCCCCCATAACTACTAGGTTTTGGTTCGATACCCAAATTTGTAGAATATCCCAAAATGTGAAGTATCAAAAAACACAAGAATAAGTGCTTTTATTACATTTTACAGAAGTGTAGATAGAACCATGTTATAAAACAAAGTAGGCAGATATTAACAGTAAATTAGCAAATAGATTAATTATAGTTGAGACAAAATATTACAATTGTAAATTAACCAATATATTTTATCGCATATATCAGCAGCCAAATTAGGAGCCTTTGTAACCTATTATTATTGTTATTACATACCAAACGATATACTGTGATGTATATAATAGTCTATATCGCAATATAGAATTTTGGCCATATCTCCATCCCTAATGAATCCCTATGAATGTAAGTCAAATTGTAGAGGCGCCTTATGCATTTAATTTTTTTTACCATTCTTAATTGTTATGCAAGTGTAAAAAGAAACAAACATATATATAAATACAGCGCAACTTTACCTTTGATAACAAGTGAGTCCACTTTATTAAACTTCCTGTGGCTATGTTTCAGTTCTTAACTGTTTGTTGAAACAAGAATATGTCTGGCCTAAAAGCTGATGAAAAAGCAATGTTTTCATTCGGAACTTCTCACAGGATTTGCTGACATAACATCAGAAATGTCTATTGTTCTTTAGAGACGTGTTTTCCCCACCAAAAAGTTTGGTTAAAGGTAAACAACTTTAGGAAAATTAAGTAAAAATAAGTAATCTTCTCCGTCAGGTTTATGATAGAGTGTGCGAAGAGGAGGTGCTTCCCCTGGACAGACGCCTTCATAGGCTGAGATCCCACTGCGGACCTGTGGCTGGCTCCCTCTTTGCCTTTGTGGCGGTTCTAGACTTCTTGTTCCTGTTGCTCCTCCAATGGCTGGTGCCCGATCGGGTCATGGATTTATCTGTGGACGCCACCGGTCCTCTGGGACTGTGGAAGCAAGAACCAAGCAAGAAGAGTAAAAGCGAATCTCGATGTAAAAGCGACCTCAAGTAAGCGGAAGCAGCATCTTGCATGATGCACACTGACAAACACTAGTGACTTTTTATTGCAAAAACCTTTGAAAGGAACCGGCCAGAAAGGGCCGTGTGTTCAATATTTTTTGTGTATTGTGGTTATGGGCAGTGTGGCGTGGCTCAGATGGTAGAGCAGTCACCCAGCAACTTGAGGGTTCCTGGTTCGATTCCATCTGCTGCCATCCTAGTCACGGCCGCTGTGTCCTTGGGCGAGACACTTAACCTGCCTTTCTCCCAGTGCTGCTCACTCCAGTGTATGAATGTGAATGAATGTTGTAGAGGCCGTAGGGGCAAATTGTCAGCCACGCGTCTGTCAGTCGACCCCAGGGCAGTTGTGGCTACTTAGACTTAGACAAACTTTATTAATCCACAAGGGAAGTTGGTACACACAGTAGCTCAGTTACAAAGGATAAGAATGGAATGGATAATGCAGGTATAAAGTAGACTAAAAATGTACCATAGTAGCAATATAAAATATAACATATACCGGTATACAATATATATATATATATATATATATACTGTATATATATACACACACACACACATATATATATATACATACACACACGTGTTTATATATACATATATGTATGTTTATATACTTAACACACACAGCTGGATGGAGGAGTTCTTGAATGGAACACTGGGAATGAAGCTGAAGGAGCCTGTTGGAGTATGAGCTCCGCTGTCCCTCAGTTGTCTGGTAGAGTGGGTGGGCAGGATTGTCGATGATGGCGAGCAGTTTGTCCAGTGTCCTCCTGTCCCTCACTGACACAAACGCCTCCAGCTGCATGCCAATAGTTTGGCCGGCTTTTCGGAACAGTTTGTCAATCCGGCTTAAATCCCTTTTGCTGGTGCTGCTCCCCCAACAAACCACTGCAAAGTACAGGGCATTGGCCACAACGGACTGATAAAAGATCTCCAACAGCTTGCTGCACACATTAAAGGACCTAAGCTTCCTCAGGAAAAATAATCTGCTTATGCCCTTCTTGTATGCAACTTTGCTGTTGTCCTTCCAGTCCAGTCTGTTGTTCAAGTGGACTCCCAGGTACTTGTACTGCCTCATTACTGCCACCTCCCGGCCCTGGATGTTGATAGGCTCCATGGGGGTCATTTTTCTTCTTGAAACCGATGACCAGCTAGAGGGTCCAGGGAAGGAGCTGCCAGGAGTCTCAGCTGAGCCAGCACAAGTCTCTCGAGGACCTTCATGACATGAGACGTCAGGGCAACCGGTCTGAAGTCATTCAAGCCCGATGGGATGGGCTTCTTGGTAACCGGCACAATGCAGGATGTTTTCCATAGCGCTGATATCCTTTCTAACTTCAGACTCAGGTTGAAGATGAAGTGCAGGATCTCAGTCAGCTGAGCAGCACAAGTCTTCAGGACCCAGGGGTTGACTCGGTCAGAGCCTGCTGACTTGGCTGGGTTGACTCTCTCCAGCTGTCGTCTCACATGGCCAGGTGTCAGACACACCGGGCTGGCTTTCTCAGTGGGGGGATGAGAAACGGCAGTGGCAGGCAACAGTGAAGGAGTTTGTGGATTTATGGTCAGGGGAGGTGTGAGGACAGGAGTAGTGGGGAGGAGGGCCAGTAAGGGGTGTTTTGCTAAATTTATTGAAAAACCGATTCAGCTCGTTGGCTCTATCTACACCCCCATCCAGCAGTTTGGTGTTGTTATTGAAGCCTGTGATGGTTTTCATGCTCACACATCCCGAATGTTATTCTGCTGGAGTTTGGCCTCTAGCTTCCTTCTGTAGGCATATTTTCCTTCTCGCAACTAAATTTTAAGCTGCTGCTATATCCTCCTCAACTCATCCAGATCACCAGATCACCACTACAAATGTAACTTACCACCATCAATTTGTGAATGTGGAGTGAATGAATGATAGGTTCTCAGTTCTATGTGAAGCGCTTTGAGTGTCTAGAAAAGTGCTATATAAATCTAATGCATTATGTTTTATTTATTTGTAAGCTAGACTGCCCACAATGGACCTGTATAACTTAGCTTAAACTAAAGGGTAGATTTGTCAGACAGTGGATAAAGAACATGGACACACCCTTTTACAAATGCCATATTTATTCCCTCACTGAAAACACCAAGAGCATCTGTAGGAGTTACCCCCATTATACCCCCCCCCACCCCCCCTTTAAAAAAAAAAGGGCCAGTATATTTTACCCTAAGCCATTGGTGTTCAAATGTTTTCCTCCAACCAATGCACTGTACGAGCTGACCAGTTAAGTATTATTAAGAAAAAAAAAACAGCCTACATCTCAGGTTTGTGTTATAGGTAGGGGTGTCACAATCTGATTTTGATATAGAATATTGCTCCGATATCTGCCAATAAAATAAGTATTGTAATATACAGGTTGGCATCTAAATTTTCCTATTTACAGTATGCGCTCTGATACAAGTAGTCCTGCAGCGTGTTTACTTGTTCAAAGCACGACAGTCATTCATCCATCCATCCATTTTCGTCAGTCAACATCTAAATGTCTTCCAATAAGCACAGGAGTTTGAACTTTTCTTGTATTTTAGTGAAGTAATTTACAAAAGGTAAACATGGTGGGCTGTAAGCTACTAGGAGCTAGCAGCTACACAGCAGCTAAGCACACAGTAGCACAGACGCTAGACATACTGTATGTACAGTGGGTCTGGGGTAGTCTTTTCCTCATCCCTCACTTGAAGCTTGTGTGGAAAATGCGTGAAGAATGCACTACCGACCTGATAAGTCCAAAAGAGAAAGAGATAATACAGTATCATCTGCTCACAGATGGTACCTGGTGGTTGTTTCAGCACACTGCAGCTAGTCCTTGGTAGTCCCACTCCTTAATGCCTCAGTCAAATGCAGGATTCTCACAGGAATGAGACAAAAATACAACTTTGCCAACTGTAAGTGTCGTTATGTGAACAATATTGCACCACAATTATCAAATAATTATAATTGCATATCACGTATGTATACAAACAAAGTCTGATAGTAGAAACTTGAAAGTGACTAGTCACAAATGTGTCCGCATCATTGAATTTACTGCATCATGAGCTTAACTTAATAATGCAACTAGGTGTCCCAAAAACAATTCACTCTCCACTTCAACTTAAAGACAGCTTAAGTTAATTTCAGTCCGATAGTAATACAGTAGTTGTTCTCTGTGTGACTATTTTCACTTGATCAAACTTTTTTTAACATTCCACACTACAAAATAATAAAAGTATGTATGATTCGTGCTAATATCGTATCAGGTCAATGTCTGTATTGTATCGAAAAATTGAAAAAGTTGTACAGTTTGTAATTGTTATGATAGTAATTGTAAGCTTCGACTATGCATAACAAAAACACAAGTTGCAGACCACAAAATGGCCCCCAGGCGGTACTGTGCACACTGCTGCCCGATCGGATTTGTCGAATTGCATAGGTGATTATAGGTTGTTGGGTTTTACTGCAAATACTTATACAGTTATTTATAATATTCTCTTTTTTACGGCAAAAAAATATTGTTGGATTCACTTTATATAACCACTGTAACCATTGAAAAATATATTTGTATTTATTCTCCATCTTCAGCAGGCTTTGACTCAGACGGATTTGAATGAAAACTTATAAATCATGGACATTTGTAAGAATTGTGCACAAGCTGTGACATACAGAGACCTTGGAAGAGGTCTGTGTTTTTCAGGGTGCTGTTCTGGGAAAACTGTAAACTATTGAGATTTCGTCACTATTTTTTTCTGTCTTTTGTCATGCATTGCGCAGCTTTTCAAAATCTACTTTGTGCACTGACTTAAATCAATTAACTGCATTCATAGATTTATTGGGTATTCGTTTGGGAATGATGGCTCATTTTTTTACTTTACTAGTTGTTTCAGTATTATACAATTGTTTTGTGTTTCTCCAGTAACTCCAGTTACTGTGCCTCGTAATATAATTTTTATGATAAGTCCTTTTTTTTTCTCAGGACTGGTAGTTCAGTTCAGTTCAGTTGATCCGGTTATTTGTCAAACCTCTGTCTCTTTGTCTGCTTTAACAAACTTCTAAGAGGAAGATAACAGTGCCAGACAAAACAAGCTATGAAAATTTGCCGCCTATTCAAGGCTAGCGATGCCGGCATATCATGATTAGCTTGTCTGCAACTAAAACACACAAAAAATATGTTGTGAAATAAACTAGTCTTGTGGTATTCAAGACAGTTTGTTCAGACTTGTTTTTGTCCTTGTTAGCAGCTCTTTTCAAGGCTGCATGGCCCACTTTTACACACCATTGTTATACATACCCTGCATTGAGCGTAACTCTGGACGAGGGCGTGAGGCATATGTGGGATGTGCTAAGTGCCCACATAAGAGGGGAGAAGACGGTCTGACTTCCAGGTTAGTGTGTTCCACCCATACTGTTGTGTGAAGGTTTACTGTTGGGTTACAAGTCAACATGGTGGCTATTCGGACGGAAGTTTCTCCATGCTTGCAGCATTGGCAGAGACCTTTGCACGTCTACGGCGGGCTGGTGTGCAACTCTCTGATGGCTGGTAAGTTTGTACACACACATTGACCTATTCTTACTAAATCTACTTTAATTCAGTTGCCGCTTTCTTTTTTTCTTTGCTGCTTATGGCACAGGGGTGGGACCAGACAAGCTCTGGTTCATCCCACTTCTTCAAGACGGTTGATCACTCTAGCAAAATGTTTGCTTGTGAAGTTTTAACATGTTCCAAAGAAATTCAATTGAATTGAATAGTTTAACAGTGCAGTGGGGGTATTCAAAAAATCGATTCCCATCCGAATTGTGACATTTATTTATTTATTCCAATCCTAAACTGATTCTTAATTTTCAAAAATCTATTTAATTTTAAAGAATTTTTTTTTTTTAAAAGGCCATCTCTATGCTTACTTGCTGCACCTATACATCCATCATACCCAACCAAAAGGAGGTTTTGTAACCTGTTTTGAAAAGGTTTTTATTATAATTATTATACCAAATAATACTTTGCGAAAAGCACTTTGAATCGAGAATCGATTCTGAATCAAATCTTCACCCCAAGAATCGGATCAAATAGTGAGGTGCCCCAAAGATTCCCACCTCTGCTATGCAGATTTATTTGGTTCATGTTTAAAGTTTGTGTGTTTATAATATCCATGCATAAAATGTGTCTCTTTATTTTTACAAAGTTCCAAATGGGACAAGTGGTAGAAAATGGATGGATGGATAGATGTCATTTTTTTATAATAATAAGCTGTTGAAAGTTTTACAGTAAATACACAAGTTGAAGCATTACCGGTATGATACATTGTGGCCTTATTGAATCTATCTCCAGTTTATTAAGTTAACCGAAATATATATTTTCGAAAAAGGACACATCCAGGGTCCGTGTAGCACGGCAACAAAAAAATTATAATTATTTATAAATACAGTAAAATAAAACTTTAAAAATATATGTTTTTAATTCCCCAATAGGCTATAATAACAATGGTTCTACATACCCGTAAGAAGCCAAATTGAATGGAGTGTATGGGTTCATGAGTGTTGAAATTATTATTATTTTTATTAAATAGAATTATGGAATTTGCTTTTTTTAAATGACTGATATTGCATCATTGCCTCTCATTTTTGTGTGCCTTGATTTCTATTCTAATGTGGCTTTTCAAGTGCAGCTGTGAGCCTCAAATCTAGAAAAACATGTATTTAAATGAGCTCATCTTAACACAACAATGGAGGGCTATAGCACTTTCTAATTCTGTTCGTTGTTTTTAAGACTCCTGGTCGGACCGAAGTCCCCTGCATGAAGCGGCCTATCATGGCAGACTTCTCCAATTGAGGACCCTTGTAGCCCAGGTTAACTGTCTTTGCATAGCATTGTCTAAATGTAATGGGCAAATTAAACAGTACCAGACCAGCATAAACACTACACTTTCTGCCATTTACACATTAGAATTGGGGATGGGTACTGTTCACATTTGAACAGATACGGTAGCAATTACCGGGGAATCGATACAGGTACTCAACGGTACCAATTTTCAGTACTTTTGTGTGTTAATAATTTAAATATTGTTTTTGATAATAAGATCTATTTTTTATTACAACATTTGAAAAATGAGCAGATTATAATTGTTGACCATTTATTATATCTTGTTTTATTATAATTTGCAAGTATGACATTAAGTTACCATTACTGTTGCAAGTTTAAGACGTTAGATGACAGCAGTGTATAGTTAATGGTGTTTTGTTTTAATGTTCGCCCTAGAAAGTGTTGCATTGTAAGTATTGTACTTTATACGCACAAGCTGTTTGATTGTAACGTGCATCTTAGTTGTAGTTTTCATTAACAAATTTGAATGTGTTGAAATCGCCATGTAGAACCGCTAATGCTAATCAGTAGCATGTCAATAACAGAGCCAATGTATTTTAGCATCAAGCTATCACATTTTTTGGAAAAGTGGAGCCATACCTTACTTACTTTAGAGCGTGTTCTTTGTTGGCATTGAAAATTGCAGCATTACCTAGGGTTGAAATGGCTGAGTCCGCTCTCAGTGCTGCTGGAGTGATCGGCAAGTGCCAAAGTGTGAATCCAGGCTGAGTCGACAATTGGGCATAAGGTCACGCGCGACTCAGGTACCGTAATATGGCACCGTTGGATTTACGTGAATCGGTCCTTGGTAGGACCAGCGGGATTTGGTCAGTGCCAAAGAAGTACCAGATTTGGTACCCATTCCAAAATTTTAATACATGAGGAAAAACACAGACGATGCCCAGTATGATACATCTATAACCCTGCATTTATTGTTGAAACACTGTACACATATTATTGTCTGCAGTGGCAATACACATATGTTGTTTACATTATTAGGAACAGTGTGCTACAGTACAGTAAATTAAAGTGCTACTTTTTCCTCTCTCTGCAGGGCCTCCGTGTCAACACACTTACTATGGATGCGGTCTCCCCTCTCCATGAGGCCTGCCTGGGTGGTCATTACGCTTGTGCAAAGTACTTGCTGGATCACGGTGCAAATGTAAGAACACCTCAGGACTCATAAAGTCATCCATTGGTACAATCATGCCCGTGTTGCTACCATAGGTGCACCAGGTGTCATCTGGCGGCGCCACCCCTCTCTTCAACTCATGCAGCAGCGGTAGTGCCGCCTGTGTCCGGCTCATTCTGCAGCGTGGCGCCTCAGTCCACCCCGCGCACCAACTTGCGTCCCCCGTCCACGAGGCGGCAAAGAAAGGTAAGGAGTAGGGACTGATGTTAACGGTATCAAAATCTCACAGTACGATATTATCGAGGGGTTTCTTTGTGTTTTTGTTAGCAACATAACTGAAACAGTTCTGGATAGATATCGGTGAATGTCCAAAAAACAATTCTCATCCTCTACGAATCACTCTTCTCTTCCTGCTTACGTTCCAGACCCCAACCTTGTCAGCTTCGCGCTGCGCACAGAATTATGGGTGATGTACTTTATTATCAGACTTGGCCAACAGTAAAGTGCCAGACAAAAACTACACACCAAGTTTTTGTTTGATACCGTTACGCGTCACGGTATTATTGTGAAGACTTTGAAATTGAAATACTGCAGTAATCTACGATACCATTACACCCCTAGTAAGGAGATTGTAAGAAGCCAAATCTTAAAAGTCTTTCACTTTTTTTAAACTGGAGTCCAAATACTTTTGTCTTATCAGATCATTCAGAGTGTTTGGACCTGCTGCTGGTGTACGGAGCGCACATTGACATGGAGCTTCCCACGATGGGGACGCCTCTGTATTCCGCCTGTATGTTCTCCGCCGCAACCTGTGTGCATGTGCTACTACACTCCGGTATCTATTTATCTTATTTTTTCATTATATTGTATCTATCACATTACTCGAGTCTAACATTTTGTCTGCTACCCATCTAGGAAGCAATGTAGTTAGGCCTGGATTTCTTGGCATCCTGTTTACTTTAGTTAGTTATTGACCTTGCTTTCAGTTTCTTTGTAAGACACTCAATATGATGTTTAGAAACCAAGTTTTCCATCATTTATTGGACAGACATTCCTTGTCTTCCTTGACTTTGAAAAGCACATCCATTTATTTTTGTCAGAATTGAGTACAAGTCTTCATCAATAAAGATTTTTCTGACCAACACTAAAAGCAGATTGCAGGCTTTCTATGGGACTTGCCTATGATAAAGCAGATGATGCAATAATTTACTTGATGTGTGGCACCTTGAGACAGGAATATGTTGATTGACAGTCTAAAAGTAGCATGTTTTCCGTCACTCGTTATTTTCGCAGTTTTATTTACCGGTATATATATGAATAGAATATAAAATTGCAAATCGAATCTTAATTGCAATTTTGGAGAGAAAAATCGCAATTAGGTTTTTTCTCAAAATCGTGCAGCCCTATTAAACACAAACGATCAACTACCAAACCATTAGACTGCTTTTGAAGACATTTCAATATCCTTTAATCTCTGGGACAAGACCGAGTGTTTGACCGTGTCAAAAGCCTTTCAAGGACAACGCAGCACAACATTTTCATAAAATCATTTATCACCTAAATAGTGGCAGTGCTGCAGTTTTCGTAAACCAGACTGAGTGTAAATGCACCAATGAACACCTTTATTCAATTAACCGCAATCGAGTCCTGTAGTTGTGAGCTCCAGAAGCAAATAACTAATGTGCTTTCGATTTTAAAACAAAACAAAAAAGCATTAGTTTTTACAACTGTTTTTTAATTTCTTTTAAAAAATGTGCTTTTTTGAGCTTCAACAGTGCAGTGCGACACAGTGCATAGAAGAACATAAGACTATTATTACATGTTATGTAGACCACAAAGAAGTGTTTTCAATTTAGAAAAAAATAATAATATGACTCCTTTAATGCGCCCTATAATCCGATGCGCCTAATATATAAAAAAGATCAAAAATAGACCATTCATCGGGAGTGTGCCTTATAATCCGGTGCGCCCTATGGTCCGGAAAATACGGTACTACATTTTATAAGAAGAATATATGCGTGTGTGTGTGTATATATATGTATGTTTGTGTGTGTGTGTATATATGTATACATATATATATACACATATACTGTCGCGATCAAAAGCCATTCTAAAACCTTAATTCTAGCCTGACTTAGCCATTCCTTTACCACTTTTGACGTGTGTTTGGGTTTATTGTCCTGTTGGAACACCCAACTGCGCCCAAGACCCAACCTTTGGGCTGATGACTTTAGGTTGTCCTGAAAAATTTGGAGGTAATCCTCCTTTTTCATTGTCCCATTTAAAGCACCAGTTCCATTGGCAGCTAAACAGGCCCAGAGTATAATACTACCACCACCATGCTTGACGGTGGGAATGGTGTTCCTGGGATTAAGGGCCTCACCTTTTCTCCTCCAAACATATTGCTGGGTATTGTGGCCAAACAGCTCAATTTTGTTTCATCTGGCATCACATGGACAAATAAATTCTTGTGGTCAGATGAAACAAAAATTGAGCTGTTTGGCCACAATACCCAGCAATATGTTTGGAGGAGAAAAGGTGAGCCCTTTAATCCCAGGAACACCATTCCCACCGTCAAGCATGGTGGTGGTAGTATTATGCTCTGGGCCTGTTTTGCTGCCAATGGAACTGGTGCTTTAAATCGGACAATGAAAAAGGAGGATTACTTCCAAATTCTTTTAAATATAATGGTTGTCAGATACGGTAATTCCATTGTGATTGTGCGGTCACGTTAGGAGCAGACGTTCGACTTGGGTGTGGACAAGACAGTCCGTTGCACGCCGCAGTCAGAGGGGGCGGAGCCACAGTCGTGGACGATCTCTTGGACTTTGGTGCTGATCGCTGCTGCATGAACACTGAAGGCAAGACCCCGCTAGATGTGGCTGCACCAGACAGCAGAGTGAGAGCTACACTTCAAAGCAGAGGTGAGATCTGAACACATGCATTACTTAATGAAAAACTAAATTTTCATGAAGCTGTAGCAATTGTATTTTCTCTCTACAACGTCTGTGCAGGTCCTTGCTCGCTCTCTCAGATGTGTCGCTGCTCTATTCGGAGAAGTTTGGGGAGGAGTCGCCTCCACAGAGCTTCCAGCCTCATCCTCCCACATACTATCCAGGGCTACCTCCTCTACCAATGACATACCTTGGCCATGTATAATGGTTAAGCTTGTATACTGGATGCTTTTAAAACCTCTTTTTAATTTATTTTATGTACCTTGGTGTATGTTCTACTGCTCAAATCAACTGTATACAGTAAATGCTAATTCTCATGTATCTTCACAATGTGCTAACTGTGGCAGCCCTTTAAGGCACCATGGACAGCTCCAGTTGGCATTTGTCGCCTCCTAGTGGTGAAAACAATATATTTTCGAGAAAATAAAAAACAAAACACTGAAGAACCTTTAAAGTGGACCACGTGATGCAGGTCAACCTCCAATTTGTTCAGATTTCAAAGCAATTTTCCCATAGGAAATAATATAAAGGGAACTGGATTGAAGGGGGAAATTATGTGTTTGCAGTGCAGATTTTACATACAATAATAAAGTAACACGTAACATCCATCCATTCATTTTCTACCGCTTGTCCCTTACAGGGTCGTGGGGGATGCTGGAGCCTATCCCAGCTACACACGGGCGGAAGGCGGGGTACACCCTGGACGAGTCGCCACCTCATCGCAGGGCCAACAAAGATAGACAGTAAACATTCACACTCCCATTCACACACTAGGGCCAAGTTAGTGTTGCCAATCAACCTATCCCTAGGTGCATGTCTTTAGAGGTGGGAGGAAGCCGGAGTACCCGAAGGGAACCCACGCAGTCATAGGGAGAACATGCAAACTCCACACAAAAAGATCCCGAAACCAGGACCTTTGTATTATTATAAATTGTTATAAACGTAACAAAAAATTTAAAATTCAAAATGTGTTCCTGGGTCCAACTGTTGCCATTACAAAACAGGCAACATTCTTAAAGTGTAAAATGTAAATTTCAATCTGGATTTTTTATTTTGTTACCTCAAAAATAAATAGAAATTTAGACTGCGAGCAATGTTGAACGGGCCCTCACACCGGTTGCACCAGGGAGTTCACGCAAGTCGGCCCTTGCGGTTCTCTGTATTTCCCCTGCGGGGCTTGCTCCGCTGCTCGGGCCCTAAATATAGCTGCAATCAGCGTTGAACGGGCCCTCGCCACCCGAGTCCTGCTGGGGTTCATATCGCTTGCGGTCACATCCTTCACGATGCCCTGACCCACCAGAAAATATTTCAGGAAGTTCAGGGCATGTGTAAAGAAGTCAATACGTTTATATGTTTCCACCACAAGGGAGAGATAATAGTGCTGCAGTATTAAAGCCGTTATGTAGCACCAAACACCCCAACCCACCATCTGAGATGTCAGGAAGATTGGAGCATGTGTAAGGGAGTGGGGGCCACGGTGGCAGGCTGCAGCTCTTCAGGCGCTGCCCAGCCATCTATCATCCCTAAGAGATTTGCGTCAAGGGTGTTGGATGGGGGGTGGGGTATGTGTGTGTGGCGTATATTTTTTAAGGATGCATGTGTGTGTAAGCCTGCCGCGTGTCTCTGATCCGCGACCTTGGTGTCGTGCAGTCGCTAGTCCGTCCAAAGTCATTAACAGAGGTGTGTCCATGTGAGACAGGAAGGGAGTCTGTTGTGTGTTCACCGCACTGTCCTTCGGGAGAGTCTCGAAGCCAGGGAAACAATCCAAGTTAGAATTTTTTGTATGCGAGTGAAAATTAAATTAGCTTTTCACTCAAAATTGTCTATGACTGCTCTTCAAAATTCATCTTGCGGGGCAGACAGTCCGATGTTATCCAAATCACAAGAGTGTACAGTTCTTCCCGCAACTTCCAATTTGTTGACAAACCAGAGCAACGCTTACTCCAATCAGCAGATGTCCTGTTGTCATAATTCCGAAGCGGTGGATATCTTCACATCCTCGACTGCAAGGGTCGCCAGGCACGCAGCATTCCTTCTTCTCCCAAGAGTCCGTCGTGTGTCCAGCAACAACCGCTCTGTCACGACAAACAGGTTCCCCTAAACCCAAGATCTTGTCAATTCCGTTGAGGCCAGTTAAATAGTTTCAATGTTTAGATTTGGAGAGCAGTGCAAAAAGAGGCAACAAGAAAGTTAAGACAAGACAAAGAAGCAAGCAGGAGAGGAAAGGGGAGCGTCCGCCCTCGATGAGTGCCAGAGAGAAAAAGGCCCACTATCAAAAATTTCAGGAAGATTGGAGCATGTGGACAGAAGTTTTGACTGTCATAATTTTCCACTACAAGAGGGCAATAATGGTGCCTCAGTAGTATGTCCCACCCACACCCCGACCCACCATCAAAAATTTCAGGAAGATCGGAGCATGTGTAACGACTGGTATAGTATTCTCCCACCAGGGAGTAATAATGGCGCCCCTGTAGTTATGCAGTTGTAGCGAGTATTGATCCAATTCTATATTGATACTACCCTAAGTGTCGATATTTGGTATTTGTATCGATCCACCCTCCACACTTTGACGTCGATTGAAATTCTTGGAATTATTTTGTGATTTTGCCTTTAATTAGTTGATCGGGATTCAAACAAAGATATTATTGAACAACAAAAAATGCAAATATTTATAAAAATATTAAAAGAAGCGGGGTAAACAATATTGATCATGATGCTATAGAATCGATCCAATTATATCAGGGGTGTCAAACTCATTTTAGATCGGGCGCCACATGGAGAAAAATCTACTCCCAAATCACGGCACGATAACTTCAAAATAAAGACAACTTTAGATTGTTTTCTTTGTTTAAAAATAGAACAAGCACATTCTGAAAATGTACAGATCATGTTATTTTTTTCTTACACTTACATGTTGCGGTTAATAATTTGTCGTTTTGAATAAATTATGTGATGTTTATCAGTCAACTCATTGGTGTTCATTTTCAATCCATTAAGATAAAAAAATTATATCTAAATCAAATTACAGGATGTTGTTATGTAGTTTGCTCATTTTCTTCGTCTGATGTACTAACATCACGCGGTTTATTTTGTACATATGTAGCATTATGTGCAAAGATACAAAGAATTGTGTAACATCATGCGGTTTATTTTGTACATATGTAGCATTATGTACAAAGATACAAAGAATTGCTATTGCGACATCCAGTGGACAGATTTAGAACAGCTGTTTCGTTCATTCAAAAATTTCAGGTTAATTTTTATACTTGGCAAAATCATCCCGCGGGCCGGATAAAACGTGGTTGCGGGCCTAATCCGGCCGTACGTTTGACACCCCTGAATAATATGTTGTTAACACCCTTAGTGTTGATGGTATGGACTTTTGGATTGATTCACCCTGATCCACTTTTTTGTCATTTTTTTACAATTCTTGTAATGATTTTGTGATTGTGCCCTTCATTTGTTAATTCGGATTCAAACAAAAATAATATCAACAATGTAACACTATGAACAACACAACAAAATCCAATGCAATTGTTAAAATATTCAAAGAGGATGGGTAAAAATATCGATCATCAAGCTATAGTATCGACCCAATTATCTATTAGTAATATCCTCATTGACGATTGGATCGATCCACCATCCACCTGTCCTCGTATAGCATATCGTCATTATCGCCACTCTTCCACCGGGCATGGAGAACAGCCGTTGTTTCGCTAACCGCTTCACGGACTACAAGGGCGCCCTCTACGGTGGACACGATCCTCAAAAAGGTGCCCGATGACGTGGCGACTACGACGGCGGGCTGTACGTCGGTCCCGCCGGGGTGGCGTACATGCTGTATCACGTCAGCGAATCTCCCCTCTTCTCCGAGCGGAGGGACACGTACCTCAAGACGGCCAAGCACATCATCGACGTGTCTGTGCGCTGCGTGGACAAGAACATGCGTGCCGCCTTCCTGCTCGGCGGTGCGGGCATCTACGCCGTGGCCGCGATGATATACAAGTCCCTCGGCTTGGCTGACTTCGTCAAGCCGCTGACGAAATTCCGCAGTCTGTGGGAGGTGTGCGCGCCCATTTGTTTCCTGGAGTGTGGCTCTGATGAGCTGTTTGTGGGCCGGGCAGGCTACTTGTGTGCCGCCTTGGTCCTCAGGCAAAAGCTGGCCATTGAGGTATAAACTCATTTTGACTAGTCCAAATGTAGGTTACTTATTTCATTAGGTTATTTAACCTCATATTTATCAGTTATGATTTTTTTTAGAGGCAGTATCTGCTAATGCACATATGTCAGAGTCAAGGCCCGCGGGCCATATCCGGCCCGCGAGAAGGTTTTTTACGGCCCTTGGGATGATCTTGATTTATTATTAGAACCGGCCCGCAGACCGCAGATCTTTTTTTTTTTTTTTTTTTTTTTTTTTTTTTAGACCGCAGATCTTTTACACGCACCAAGCGGATGCCGGTCCAAGGTTCCGAAAGGGGGCGAGCGGCCCGCCGGGACGCGCCTGCCGGCCGAAGGGCTGCAGCCCGGCCGTCAGTCGCGGAGCCCGCCGTGCCACGCGCGCCAAGGGGGCGGGCCGAAACCCGGCCCCGAGGCCCTGAGACTTCTGCTTTGTTTCCCCAAACCGCGCGTCACCGCCGGGCCCGCACCACCGTCGGGCTGCAGCCCGAGCGTCGGTGGCGGAACCCGTCATGTGCCGCGCGCGCCAAGCGGAGCGGGGGGGTCAAGCGGGCCGAAACCCGCAGGCCACCCCCTCACCACGAGGCCCTGAGACTTCTGCGTTTGACCCCTACGCGCGGCCCGTCGGGACGCGCCCGCCGTCAAGCCACGAGGGCCAGCCGTCGGGTCGCGGAGCCCGCCGTGCCACGCGCGCCAAGGGGCGGGCCGAAACCAGCGGGGGGTTTCGGGCACCCAACTCGCCTCCCTCCCACGGAGGGAGGAGGGGGGTTTAATGTGAACATTACTGTGCAATCACATATTTAGAGTTTTTACTCAATTCAAGTTTAAAAGTTAAAGTTTAATATTTGTTTTCACTGCATGTTACTTCTCCTTAAACAAAGTGTTGTTTTTGATTTATAGATTTTTGCACTTTATTTTATTGTATTTCAATTTAATTATATTTTAAAAATATTTCAGTTGAGTGGATGATAGAAAATTGCTATTATTGTTTTTTTCTTTGAAGTAAATTTAGCCCACTTTTGCTAAAATAGAAAATATAGGCTACTGATGGTGCCTTGAATACCGGTTTCTTTCATTTAATGTTCATGTTATGGGGATTTTTATATAAAGGAAATTTGTCTTTTGTGTCTGTTGAAAATTAAAGATTACTGACAGAGCCATAAGAAAATATTGCTTTATTTATCTGATCATATTGGAATATATTTGTTAGGTTTTCAGTAGGTTCAATTAGGTTCACTAGACTATATGCGTCATTTAAAAATTTTTCAATGAACATTCGAACAGTCCGGCCCTCGGCTTGTAGCTAAATTTTTTATTTGGCCCTCCGTCCATTTGACTTTGACACCCCTGTGCTAATGTGTCCTATTGATTTTTTTTTTTTGGACTATATAAACATACACTATATTGCCAAAAGTATTTGGCCACCTGTCTTGACTCACATATGAACTTGAAGTGCCATCTCATTCCTAACACATAGGGTTTAATACAGACCTGGGCATTCTGCGGCCCGCGGGCCACATCCGGCCCTTTGTGCGTCCCTATCCGGCCCGCGTGAGGCCAATTATAAATTACAAAATAAATTTTAAAAAGTATCTATGTCGAGTGTGCAATACAACGGTGCTGCTTTTGTTTTGAAAATCGTTATTTGTATTACTTCCGTGTGGACGTGTGCGTGATTGTGAGCGAATGTGAACAGCTGCGATCGCAAATTACAAAATAAAGTTGAAAAAACATCTATGTCGTGCGCGCAATACAACTGTGCTGCTTTTATTTTGAAAAGTATTATTTATGGGCGTGTGTCCGCGTGTAACCTGCGAGTGAAGGTGCACATGCAGCGACAAGTGATGCACGCTTTACACCCGAGACGCTAAAAAGAGAAAAGTTGATGAGGAATGGCGTGTTTCCAACAAGACATGGACTGCCAAGCAACGTTCCCTCTAAGGTGCGCGCCTGCGCAATTGCGCACTGCTCAAGCGTCCGCTGCGCGCAGCAAATATATGCCGCGCACCAAATCAAATCCCATCTGAATTCTAAACAAAATAAACATATTTATTCTATGTAATTTTGCAATGCAACTTTGAGTGACAGTGACAACAAGCGGCCCTAACGGTGTTCGTCAACACCGTTCAATTGAACACCGTTCAATTATTGTAACGTCTATCGAGATGCTTCGAGGACAGGAATTATATCCATCACTTTATTGAGCAAAACTGTTTATATTCGGACATAACCACACCAAAAACATAAGTAAAACACTTCTATCTCGAAAAACTAGTCATTTTCTGCCGTACAAACCAGGCCAAAAGCAACTTGTCATCTGTCACCAACACGCATAGCACTAAACCACTGGTGCGTTTATGGCCACACAAAAAGTCGGACAACTCAAACACCACACAAAGTTACACTATGACTCCTCAGTCATATGTGTGCTTATTTTACTGTCATTTATTATTAATGTTAATTTATTTATATTAGTCATGGAATGCTGTTACACACACTATGTTGAAGTATTACTATTATTATTAATTATTATTATTATTATTTATCTTACGGTATATATCAAAAATAATATTGAGCAAAATTTAATTGAAATATTGTGGATGTGGCCCTCAAGCAGTGCTCGGGTTGCTCATGCGGCCCCCGGTAAAAATTAATTGCCCACCCCTGGTTTAATATGATGTCGGTCCACCTTTTGCAGCTACAGCTTCAACTCTTCTGGGAAGGCTGTCCACAAGGTTGCGGAGTGTGTTTATAGGAATTTTCCACCATTCTTCCAAAAGTGCACTGGTGTTGGTCGAGAAGGCCTGGCTCTCAGTCTCCGTTCTAATTCCTCCCAAAGGTGTTCTATCGGGTTCAGGTCAGGACTCTGTGCAGGCCAGTCAAGTTCATCCACACCAGACTCTGTCATCCATGTCTTTATGGACCTTGCTTTGTGCACTGGTGCACAGTCATGTTGGAAGAGGAAGGGGCCCGCTCCAAACTGTTCCCACAAGGTTGGGAACATGGAATTGTCCAAAATGTTTTGGTATCCTGGAGCATTCAAAGTTCCTTTCACTGGAACTAAGGGGCCAAACCCAACTCCTGAAAAACAACCCCACACCATAATTCCTCCTCCACCAAATTTCACACTCGGCACAATGCAGTCTGAAATGTACCGTTCTCCTGGCAAACCTCCAAACCCAGACTCGTCCATCAGATTGCCAGATGGAAAAGCGTGATTCATCACTCAAGAGAATGCGTCTCCACTGCTGTAGAGTCCAGTGGCGACGTGCTTTACACCACTGCATCCCACGCTTTGCATTGGACTTGGTGATGTGTGCCTTAGATGCAGCTGCTCGGCCATGGAAACCTATTCATTGAAGCTCTCTAAGTACTGTACGTGGGCTAATTGGAAGGTCACACGCAGTTTGGAGCTCAGTTTACATAGGCCTACCACTTGGTGGCTGAGTTGCTGTTGTTCCCAAACTCTTCCATTTTCTTATTATAAAGCCGACAGTTGACTTTGGAATATTTAGGAGCGAGGAAATTCCACGACTGGATTTGTTGCACAGGTGGCATCCAATGACAGTTCCACGCTGAAAATCACTGAGCACGGCCCATTCTTTCACAAATGTTTGTAGAAACAGTCTCCATGCCTAAGTGCTTGATTTTATACACATGTGGCCGGGCCAAGTGATTAGGACACCTGATTCTGATCATTTGGATGGGTGGCCAAATACTTTTGAATATACAGTTTATCAACAGGTGCATTCATATCCTGCATTTTTGTCTGTTTATTCTGCAGATTCTCAGCAGGGATCGAATCAAATCCATTTGCACGGCCATCATCGAGTCCGGAAAGCAATAAGCGAAGAGGAAGAGAAAGCCGTTCCCCCTCATGTACGCCTTCTATGGGACGGAGTACCTCGGTAAGAGCAGTACTATTGTGTATGCATCTGTCATGATGTCAGCTGTTTTAAAATGTATCCACTTTAACTGTAAAGAACGAAGGGCAAGAGGTAGATAGTAATGTGCTACACCTACCCATCCATCCATTTACTACCGCTTGTCCCTTACAAGGAGTAGTTACAATGCAACATACGTTATACTTTTACTTGAGTAACTCGTGATTAATCACAAAACAAATATTGCATTAATCATGTACACACTTTGATTAATTACAGAATTTATTCGGACCGTAAAGGCTTTTTATCCCAACCCACAGGTGTCAAACTAAAGGCTCAATATTTATAATGTGGCCCAAGAAAACCTTAAAATTATATGTGTCAATAAAGTACTTTTGTCTTTTCTTACAAAATGCATTCTGTCTCTCCATTGTGACAGAATAAAAAAATACACATTTTTCATGCAATTGCATATATTTTTAACTTTGATATTATCTAATAATGTAATAAATATAATACTATCATACATTTAAAATTTTCTGTTAGTGAACATAAAAATGATCATAATAAAAAAAAAAAACATCTTGACTGTTGATTTCAATGCAAGTTTCAATCAAATTGTACACTGCAAAAATGACAATAGATTGTACAGTAAAAAACCGGCAGCTCATTTGCCAGAATTTTATCGTAAAAATCTATAGCACCGTTTTTCCATTTACAGTAATATTGTGTATAATCACCATATATTTTATTGTAAAATTGACAGTTTTTTACTGCAAAATCTAAAGATTGTTTTTATGGTTGCACGTGTCCTGAGGGCGGGTATACATTTTTTAAAAATCCATAAAGATGTACATTGTTTTGTCCCATTGTCAAGTTTGTTCAATAAACTAACACATTTGATTGAAAAGCATCTTTGCATTGTTTACAAACATATGTGCATTTTATTCTTAATGTGTATTGGTAAAATGCTCTTGTACGACTAATAAATTAAAAAAAAAAAGTTATGTCATTGTCAAATCATGGGGATATGACACCATTTTATGGACAATGAAAACACAAAAAACACAAAATAAATAAAATGGTCAATATTTCAGAATAATTCCAATCAATACAGGTCCCTTTCAAATATTAACACTGAGTTAGTAACTTACTCTTGATTTTGAATCATATTCAATAAATATATCTAACCTACTTATAGTTTAACAGTAAATTATAACTAAATTAATAGTAAATCATGATAATATCGATATTTCTTACATAAACTGTAAAATTAAGGTGCAAATGAAAATACAGCTTCACCACTTTAATCATATTTTCTGCGCTTAAGAACCTTCTTTATGACTCTAGCTCCAGACTTCTTCTGTTTGACTAATGTTATTATCAATCAATCAATCAATGTTTACTTATACAGCCCTAAATCACAAGTGTCTCAAAGGGCTGCACATAGGGCTAATGTTAGCATATGTGCAGCTACAAAAAAAACTTCTACAACTTACCGCAACATGTTTTCTTTAGTTGTAAGTGGAATTCTTTTGGGCTGAAATGTAAAAAATTTTTACTGACACAAATGACAGCACGTCATATAAACATAATTTTTCCTAGTTTTAAACGTTACTACTACCCACCTCTGATCCCTTATTATTAAAAAGTAACCTTTTTAATGATGTTGTACTAGTAATATGTGTCCGTATATCCTGTTTATAAGCACCAATATGAGAAAAATGTATCATCTACCTCACTTGCTTGCTCCACTCAAGAGTGAAGGCCTCCTAAAGCGTGCTTTTGAATTTCCGGGGGTTTTCATGAAGGAAAACCTCTTTGATCATGGACATGCCTCTGACCCACACTTAGCCCACCCTATGTGTATGACCACCACTTCACATATGCATGACGTTGCTGTTCAAAGGTGACTGTAATGTTAACACATACTGTAGCTATGCTAGTGTTGCTAAAGTTTGTGTCCTCCTGTCCCACTCCTTCATGTTACGTTGTTGTACGTGATATACGGCCTCTATTGAATTAGACAAGGGCAGAGTTGAAAAAAATGTACGGTAGACAGGTGTGGACAAACACAGCTCATTGGCATTAAAGGGACAGACAGACACACCAAACGGCGTGTTCCCAGTAAAGCTTTTGGACTGTCTAAATCAGACCTGGGCAAATTAAGGCCCGGGGGCCACATGCGGCCCGTTGAGCTTTTCAATCTGGCCCGCCAGACATTCCCAAATAATTTTTTCAGATCTTTAAGATGGAAAGTGTAGCTGCCATTATGATGTGCAGTCATGTTTTCTAATGACCGTACTATGGTAATCTAATTAGTTACTATGGACATCTAATTAGTTACTATGGTAATCTATATTACGGCAGCTCAGACGAGGCACCAAGCAGTGTGGGCGGGAAGCGTTTCCACAGACGCGGAAGGAGATTTTCACAACAAAGTTCTAAAGCTTAGCGATATATAGAATAGAATAGAAAGTACTTTATTGATCCCTGGGGGAAATTCAGCAAATATCAGATATATCAGATTGTAGGTGGGTTTATTTTGTACCCTTCGCGTTCATATTTCACTGTTTGTTGCATTTTTGTTGCGTTTCACTTGATTGTAAAATATGTCGATCGAAAGGGGGTTTGACATTCATATTTTGTCAATATTCAGTGTTTTATCGTTCATATAAAAATGTAAAATTCCATTACGTTTTTTTAAGGCGGTCTGTCATAACGGTTTTAGCATTCAATCAGACATTATTGTGAGGTTTTGTATTAGTGTTCCTAAAAATAGATATACCGGCCCCCAGACAATTTTTTCTCTCTAAATGTGGCCCCCGAGTCAAAATAATAGCCCAGATGCTAACATTTAGACTCTAAATGTTAGCACCGGTGGCATGTGTATAAAAAAAAGGAGCCGTCAGTAACTCTTAACACTGAGTTTATTCGTCCTGACCATTTTTGCATGAGCTTAACAGTAAAGTGAGACACGTTTCAACCCAGGAAACATGGACGAAAAAAAACATTGCTGATTTTATAATTGTGCTGCATGTCTTGTCTCCTTTTAGTTCAATTCTCAGCTCTGTTTTCCCTGCATGTGTCCCCAGCATTAATCAAGGAACTCCCACAATTATCTACACTTGATGATTCTGCACATCACAATACACACAAACAAAACTAAGCCAATGAAAACATGACCATTGATGAACAAATTGCACTTTTTTTGTAGTTGAACACCGTCAAGTCCTAATTGTTTTGCCTACTACACAAACGTTATGATGGTAGTGCAGAACTCTTTCCTTGTACTTCTGTATTTCCACAGTTTTTTTCTTACTGGGCTGGTCAAGTGACTGCAAGCATTTTGTCACCATGATTGTATGCTTCAGGTTGTGTGTGTATCTGTGTGTGTTCAGCATGGGGCTTTCTTGCATGCATTGCTTTGGTTTGGCTGCATGTCCTCTCTGGCCCCGCCCCCCACTTTCCGCTATAGGGGCAGCCCACGGCCTATCGTCGGTGCTACAGATGCTGCCGAGCTACCAGGACATGCTGAGCGGGGCCGACAAGGACCTGGTGTGGCAGAGTGTCGACTTCCTCATGAACCAGGAGCAGAACTGGAACTGGCCCGCCGAGCTTGGCGCAGTCATCGAGAGGGAGAATGAACTGGTCCACTGGTGTCACGGCGCTCCAGGTACTCCTTTTGTTTGTTTGTTATTACTGTACTTTTTATCTTGTTTACTGTACAGTAAAAAAGGGACCAATCAACTCATAGCATTGTGTCTTGTATAGGATTTTAGGAGCCATCACAACTTAACTTTTGTGGTCATTTAAATAAGACAAGACAGTATTAAACAAGCAAGACAGTATTACAGTGCAACATATTTTAGTTGTTGTATATAATGTGCTGTAAATATACAATATTGCCCTAAATATTGGCCTGTGCTCTAGTTCACGCTGTGCCTTAAACTATAATTAAAAAAACAAACTATGTAGTACTTTATAATCAGTTAAGAAATATAATTAGATACTTTGAAAAAAGAGAAAACATTTGCCATTTGTTTGAAAAGTATTTAAACAAACCCCAAATACATGCATACTGATTTTTTTCTTGGAAAAAAACTCACGTTTTAACAAATGTTTTATACATGCTGTATATTGAAAATTATATATTGTAAAAAAAAAAAAAAGTCACAAGTATAGTTAATATATTAATTCACATCTAATAACACTATTGAAAAATGTACGCACAATAAAGAACATTTGACCAAAATAGGGCTAAGACCGAAAAAATTGTTGGTAATACTCTATTGCAATGGTTTCACAAAATTATACAAAATTGTGTCTTTTAAAAAAAAAAACTATAGTTACAGTGAATGTTGTATATATTAAAAAAAGTACAGAAAACATAAATAATGGAAGAACTACAAAAAAAAAACACTCCCATCTCTAATGCATACACATATAGAAAATCATAGTCATCCTAATTGTACAGCATATCATACTCATTATTTCATAATTTAAGTGGTGTATATATGGGGAAAAATATTGGTACAAAACACATATTAAAGTTTAACCCCTTATTACTACTATTACTCCTGTCAATTAGAGGATCTTTGACTGGTGTTTTTTTGCAGTAGGTCCATCAAAACAACGGAACACTCCTGTTATTTATAGATGATTTTTGATTAGCATTTTTGAAGTCAATGCACAAAAACACTTGTCAAATAGAGGATCTTTGACCAGTGTTTTTGCTGTAAGTCATTCAAAAAGGGACGGACACACCTCTCAAATATAGCGGATCTTTGATTAATGCAGTAGATTCCTACTTACAGTATCGCACTCATGTCAATTAGAGGATCTTGGACTAGTGTTTTTTTGCAGTAGGTCCATCAAAACAGAATCATAAACACAACCGAACACTCCCGTCGTTTATAGAGGATCTTTGACTAGTGTATTTTGCCGCCTGTTGCTAAAAATAGCAGCGTTCCTGTCATGAAGAGAATCTTTGACTAAGTGTCTTTTTTGCAGTAGGTCCATCAAAACAGAATCATAAACACAACAGAACACTCCCGTCGTTTATAGAGGATCTTTGACTAGTGTATTTTGCCGCTTGTTCCTAAAATTAGTAGAATTCCTGTCCTATAGAGCAGTGGTCCCCAACCACGGGGCCGCGGCCCGGTACCAGTCCGTGGACCGATTGGTACCGGGCCGCGGCTGCACAAGAAATTAAAAAAAAATAAATCAATAAAAATACAATTTTTTTTTTTTTTTTTTTTTAAAAATAAATCAACATAAAAATCACAATATACACATTATATATCAATATAAATCAATACAGTCTGCAGGGTTACAGTCCGTAAGCACACATGATTGTATTTCTTTATGACAACAACAACAAAAAATGAAAAATGAAAAAAAAAGTCATTCAAAAAAGGCACGGGCACTGGGGGACGGCGGGGCTCGGGTGGTAGAGCGGCCATGCCAGCAACTTGAGGGTTCCGGTTTCGATCCCCAGTTTCTGCCATCTTAGTCAAGTCCGTTGTGTCTTTGAGCAAGACTTTTCACCCTTGCTCCTGATGGGTCGTAGATAGGGCGTTGCATGGCAGCTCCGCAATCAGTGTGTGAATGTGTGTGTGAATGTGTGTGTGAATGTGTGTGTGAATGTGGATATAGTGTCAAAGCGCTTTGAGTACCGGTATCTTGAAGGTAGAAAAGCGCTATACAAGTATAATTCATTAACTAATCCAGTAACTAACTACCCTCTTTGGGCCTCTATACCAGTGATTTTCAAACTGTGGTATATGAACCACTAGTGGTACACCAAAGAATCACTTAAATATTTAGAAAACAGTGTTATGGTTCAAACTGGGTGTTATGTTACAGTGGCCAAAAATAGTAAATATACTTGTTGAATAAAACCTCTGTCTTGTTTTTAATGAGTACCTAGGCCTACTACGCTACTGCATTTAAATGTGGGTTACTATGGTGGTACCGGGTGAAAACAAGTTTGAGAACCATTGCTCTATATTATAAAATAAATATAGTTAATACCATAAAATACAATGTTACACTCCAATGCTGCAGTAGGAGCTCCATCTGTTGGACGTGGTTGGTAACTACCACACTCGGCCCCAATGCAAGTGTACGGTAATCAAAAAAATAAGCTGTTTTATGTGTATCTTTTTATCTCATCCTCACCAAAATTGAACCGATTCTTACTCCACACATGCACCACTTTTCATGGAATTGAACAAAGCGCTTTGCTTGGTCGAACAAGATGTACTCGCAGCTTGTCTATGATTTTAGCCTCCTTAGCTGATGTTAAAAACTACTTTGCAATCAATGCTGCTGCACACTCTAATGAGATCAGCACACTGCAAAAACTGAAATCTAAGTAAGATTAAATATCTCAAATAAGGGTGATATTTGCTTATTTTCTGTCTGATAAGATCATTCTTCTCACTAAGCAGATTTTATGTTAGAGTGTTTTACTTGTTTTAAGGGTTTTGGTCCTAAATGATCTCAGTAAGATATTACAGCTTGTTGCTGAGATTTGATGACCTATATTGAGTAAAACATGCTTGAAACTAGAATATCAACTGTTGCAAAGCTGTGTCCACAACACTCACAAGTATAAAACTACTTTTTTAAAGTAATAATTTCGTACTTCAAGCATGAAAAAAAAATCATGATGCCGAGCGCATATCATTGTGTCAAGATAATGGCACTAGCATTTACCGGTACTTAATTTAAGAATATTTTTCAACATATTGAGCAAAAAGGGTCTCTTTTTTTTTCTACCAAGTAAAGTGCACTTGTTATTAGTGAGAATATACTTATTTTAAGGTATTTTGGGGTTCATTGAGGTTAGCTAATTTTACTTGTGTTGGAAAGTCTTGACAAGCCAAATTTTCTTGTTCTATTGGCAGATAATTTTGCTTGGTTCAAATAAAATACCCCTAATTTTTTTCTATTTTTTTCCTTTTTTTGAACACTGACTTTTTGCAGTGAAGTCAAGTACAGTATCGCATGATATCGGCTTGCATCTAAAATCTCCGATATAAGTTCCAATACAAGCAGTCCTGCAGCACCTTTACTTGTTTAGAGCTGGACAGCCAGTTAACATCTAAATGTCCCCCAAAAATCACACCACTTTGATCTTTCATTGTATCGTGTAAAGTCATTTACAAAAGGTAAACAAGATAGGCTATAGGCTACTAGGAGCTAGCAGCTACAGAACAGCTAAGCACACAATAGCACACAAGCTAGTGTCCTAATTGACTATATATTGCAGTCTAAACAATATAAACAATTATCCAATAATTATACTTGTATATTACTTACACATAGAAAGTCTCCGAGGCAGATTCATATTTCAAAATATTCAGTAACAAATGTGTCCACATCATTCCACTTTTTGCGTCACAGTCTTAATTTAGTGAATTATTGTGACTGCTAGTTGTCACCAAAACACAAATTAACTCTCCACTTCAAAAGCATATTTTTGTCATAAGGTTAGTGTTTCTTATGCATAACATTGTCCTCATGATTAAACTTTTTCTAATATTCCACAACTAGAAAATAATACAAGTAAGTATTTAAAGGGGTCATAATATGATTGTTTTTCTACATTTTCTTGTTGTCTAGAGTCATGTAAAATTACCGCGGCAATGCGTAAACCTTCGTTTTTAAAAGATTCATTTTTGCGTGAAAAAATAACTTCTGCATTTCTTAAATGAAATCTCAATAAAAATATGATTCAAACAATTTGAAGACGAGGAGATGATCAGGAGCACCGAAACAAGCTTGCTAGGTAGCTAACCATCTAGCTGGCTTACTTCTTGTCGCCTCTGTTCGCTATCTGAGCCACTTTGATGCTAGTCATATTTGGATGATTACAATCCAAACACTGTTAGTTCCAAAATAGTTGTATTTCCAGTATGTATTCGTAGCCAGCGAGAAGGTATATTTTCCTTGTGACAACACTGGAAGTAGATTACCCGAGGGGGCGTGGCTTCAGGATACAGTTTCCAGATGGGAAATGTTTTCTGAGTTATTTGCATTTTCAATGATAATAATGTTAGTTAATTGCCTACTAAAAAACCTTCAAAATTCCGTGGTACAATACGTGGTACGGACGTGTCAAAAAGACAGCCAAAATAGGTTGGTAGATGAGATAAGATAATCACTGATGTAATCGTGGTTCTTTGATCAAAATTTGGTGTAGATTTTTTAGGATGGGATAGACCAGAGTTTTTCAACCTTTTTTGAAAAAAAGGCACATTTTTTGCGTTGAAAAAATCCGGAGGCACACCCCCAGCTGAAATCATTAAAAAACGAAACTCAGTTGACAGTAAAAAGTCGTTGTCGCAATTGTTGGATATGAATTTAAACCATAACCAACCATGCATCACTATAGCTCTTGTCTCAAAGTAGGTGTACTGTCATCACCTTTCACATCATGCCGTGACTTATTTTGAGTTTTTTGCTGTTTTCCTGTGTGTAGTGTTTTAGTTCTTATCTTGCGCTCCTATTTTGGTGGCTTTTTCTCTTTTTTTGGTATTTACCTGTAGCAGTTTCATGTCTTCCTTTGAACGATATTTCCCGCATCTACTTTGTTTTAGCAATCAAGAATATTTCAGTTGTTTTTATCCTTCTTTGTGGGGACATTGTTGATTGTCATGTCATGTTTGGATGTACATTGTGGACGCCGTCTTTGCTCCACAGTAAGTCTTTGCTGTCGTCCAGCATACTGTTTTTGTTTACTTTGTAGCCAGTTCAGTTTTAGTTTCGTTCTGCATAGCCTTCCCTAAGCTTCAATGCTTTTTCTTAGGGGCACTCACCTTTTGTTTATTTTTGGTTTAAGCATTAGACACCTTTTTACCTGCACCCTGCCTCCCGCTGTTTCCGACATCTACAAAGCAATTAGCTACCGGCTGCCACCTGCTGATATGGGAGAGTATTACACGGTTACTCTGCCGAGCTCTAGACGGCACCGACCTTCAACAACAACAACACATCATTTGCAGACTATAATTACTGGTTTGCAGAAAATATTTTTAACCCAAATACGTGAAATTAGATAATCTCCCACGGCACACCAGCAACCCTCCAATTGCTGACACAGCCACTCTACCAACTTCGCCACGCTGTCCCCATTGAGAAATAACAAAACAAAAACATAAATTTCAACACCCACATACACTGCGGGGGCCTCTGCAGTGCGCCACGTCATCGTCTCCTGGGGTGGGTGGCAGCATGGCCAGACATCGGCAACAAAGAGAAACCAGGAGAGCCTCGGACTCTGTCGGAGGCTGCTCTGTCGGAGGCTGCTCTGTAGTCCGCGCGGATGAGCGAGAATCCGTCTACAGAGACCGAAGTGTCCGATACAACCCTTGATGCTGAGTGCCAAGCAGGGAGGCAATGGATCCCATTTTTATAGCCTTTGGTATGACTCGGCCGGGGTTTGAACACTCAACGTTCCAGTCTCAGGGCGGACACTCTAACCACAAGGCCACTAATTTAGAACTATACGCTACTTTTTATTTGACATAGCAACAGTGGATGATTTAAGATGCATGTGCATGTACGAGCCAGTCTGCCCTAAAACAAGCGGATAGAAAAAAATAAGGGACATATTGACTACAACTGAATAAAAATGGCGGCCTCGCGCAAAGCCCTTTAGGTAGATTTCAACCATATGTTGAGTTATCCGCTGACGTAACCAAGGCAAAATGTCACACTAAAGTCTTACATTTTGAACAGGTAGTTTGGAACAACTTTGGAAGAAGGTGGGATTG
Source organism: Entelurus aequoreus (assembly GCF_033978785.1). NCBI lineage: Eukaryota > Metazoa > Chordata > Actinopteri > Syngnathiformes > Syngnathidae > Entelurus > Entelurus aequoreus. The sequence continues at coordinate 13,198,926 of NC_084744.1, read as the reverse complement.
TTTTATAAATATCTCCGCCATGCCTTCATAGTTTGATTTCAAATTTTCAGGGCTTATGGCGATCCCAAGTACATGAAAACAGGCACCAACTGGTCAGAAAAGCTGGATTCATACCTACCATTGTTCTCTGACTAATTTCACTTGATCAAACTTTTTTAACGTTCAACACTACAAAAGAATAGAAGTATGTACTATGATTCCTGCTGATATCGTATCCGTTTAATACCGGTATCGGCCAACAATCAAGGCTCCAATATCAGTAACAGAAGGGAAAAAGTCATATCGGTAGATCCCTAACCACAACCATTTACCATGAAATTTTAAAACCTGATAAACTGGAACCTAGAAAGTCAAGCACCTCAAAAGTGGTATAATTCAGAATTCAACCAAAATGTTGACTCAAAAGTGAAACAAATTCAAAACAATCATCCTGCATAAGACTTCAGCTCAGTGAGCATGTAAAGTAGGGCTGTGAATCTTTGGGTGTCCCACGATTCGATTCAATATCAATTCTTGGGGTCACGATTCGATTCAAAATCGATTTTTTTTCAATTCAACACGATTCTCGATTCAAAAACGATTTTTTTCCCGATTCAAAACGATTCTCTATTCATTCAATACATAGGATTTCATCAGGATCTACCCCAGTCTGCTGACATGCAAGCAGAGTAGTAGATTTTTGTAAAAAGCTTTTATAATTGTAAAGGACAATGTTTTATCAACTGATTGCAATAATGGAAATTTGTTTTAACTATTAAATGAACCAAAAATATGACTTATTTTATCTTTGTGAAAATATTGGACACAGTGTGTTGTCAAGCTTATGAGATGCGATGCAAGTGTAAGCCACTGTGACACTATTGTTCTTTTTTTAAATTTTTTATAAATGTCTAATGATAATGTCAACTATGTTGAAATTGTAACTAATATTGATACTGTTGTTGATAATATTCATTTTTGTTTCACTACTTTTGGTTTGTTCTGTGTCGTGTTTGTGTCTCCTCTCAATTGCTCTGTTTATTGCAGTTCTGAGTGTTGCTGGGTCGGGTTTGGTTTTGGAATTGGATTGCATTGTTATGGTATTGCTGTGTATTGATTAATAAAAAATAAAAAATAAAAATTTAAATAAATAAATTTAAAAAATTTAATTTTTAAAAAATGAGAATCGATTCTGAATCGCACAACGTGAGAATCGCGATTCGAATTCGAATTGATTTTTTCCCACACCCTTAATGTAAAGGATTAACTCAACAAGTGTGATTTGCTTTTTTTGTGATGACACAACAGAAGAGTGCTCATGGTGATAACCATAGAACATCTGCAGCATTAAAAAGTATCTGACTCTTCAGCACAGGAGGAAATACTTTATTTGGATATCAATTACATGCGTAAATTAGACTAAGAAAATGCACCGTAAACATTTATCACACATTGCAGTAAATCTTCACAGGAGTTATGATCTAAGACTACCCAACAATGGTAAATAAACGCAAGTAATTGAAACACCAAAATGTCTATTTTTGACACTAATGAAGAATATGATGCTACGTCAATGCGCCTCTACGCTGTTGTGTGCATCCTCTGTATGCACATGTTCATTCCAGAAATACCTATTACACACCGCTAGGGGACAGTATTGCTATGATAATACCTTCCTGTTTCCTCATCATTGTGTATGTCAGGCATCTTCAAAGGGCGAGTAGTTTTACTTTATTTTAGTCCTGATTAATCCTGTTGTACATTGTTTTTAACTTCTTTTTACACGTGCATGTCAGTTAAGAATGTTGCTTAAAACATCGGCTGGCATGCAAACAACAGGAGAAGATGGCTGCCTTTGAACTAGTGCAGGGGTTCTTAACCTTTTTGACCTCTGGGCCCAACATTTCCACAACAGAAACTAAAATATTAACAATAATCGTACTCTTAATTTTAACTGCACTCAATGACTACTTAGAGTTTGCAACCTTGTCAAATGATATGAAGCCATGTGTTAATCACAAATATTATTTAACACATAAACCTTAGGCTTACGTCAGGCTGGTTGGAAAAATAAGTACTAACTAAATATACTGCATAAGAAGGGACTCGTGAATAAGTGACGAAAAATAAATGTACATGCAATTTTGTTGTGCTAAAATAAATAAAAAATCCTAATGAATATGTTTTTAAACTGTCAATAAAATTTAAGTGCATATGAAAATGCAGCTTCATCACTTTAGTCATAACTTTTGCGCTTAAGGATCTTCTCTATGATTTTTTTGCTCCAGACTTCTTCTGTTTGTTTGATATTGTCATTAATACCACAAGTGGTGGAAAAGTGTATTACAACAGAGTGCCGCTGCGGCCTATACGTACCACAGCTGAGAAACATATATATTTTTTGTTTGCGGCCCAACGGTATTAAGAAACACTGGACTGGTGTATTATGACATCACCTTGACTAATGACAAAGCATATGCATCGCAGTTGTACCTAATAAAGTGACGCTGTTTTATTTTCCTCAATATTTATGTATTTTTTCTCTCCCCCTGACTGAAGGTTTGCGGAGTTTCTCTTCACCGAGGAGTTCAAAGTGGGCTCGTGCTCCTTGACCAGCGTCCGCAGTCTGTTTGAAGGCCTGTCGGGTACCGTCTGCTTCCTGGTAGACCTCTTGCAACCCGACAAGGCAGAATTCCCGCTGTTAACCGTCTTTGAGTGAAGGCGGAAAAAGAGGAGCAACAAAAACTAGACGTGTAAGTGCAGTTGCCGTAGAAACAGATCTTGTTCTGTGTGTGTTTGTTTCAAAGTGGATGTTCAGCTATTTCCAGCTTTACCAGATTCATCCCACTCGGTGTCACATTCTCGACATACACAGCTGAAATGCAAGGGACAATAGTGAGTTAAGTACAAAAAAGAAACGTAGCACATTTTGTAACATGTGCTGCTCTCAGGTTTAAAATGAAATAAATACACACATTAGGTTTTTTTAGAGGCAATCCCACACAAAAAAGAAAGAGAAATACATAATCCCTTTGAAAATGTTCCACTTCACCAACTCAGCACTTACTGTTCCTTTGTCTTGTTTTTTATTACCGTATTTTCCGGATCATAGGGTGCACCGGATTATAAGGCGCACTGCCGATGAATGGTCTTTAAAAAAAATAAAATAATTTTCCACATATAAGGCGCATTAAAGGAGTCATATTATTATTTTTTTCTAAATTGAAAACACTTCGTTGTGGTCTACATAACATGTAATGGTGGTTCTTTGGTCAAAATGTTGCTTAGATTATGTTTTACAGATCATCTTCAAGCCGCTTTCTGACATTGCTTCCGGATGCGCGTTTTGTGGGCGGTCTTATTTATGTGGCTCACCTTCGGCACCGTCTTTTCTCCGTCATCTTTGTTGTAGCGGTGTAGCGTTTAAGGATGGGAGTGGAAGAAGTGTCAAAAGATGGAGCTAACTGTTTTAATGACATTCAGACTTTACTTAAATCAATAACGGAGCATCATCTCCTCATCCGGAAACAACAATACCGGAAATGTGTCTCGTGAAAAACCGCCCAACCGGAACTCTAATAACTAAAGTTCCTTTGGTGAATAATGTAAACTCACTATACCGGTATGTTTTAGCGCTTTCATGGCCAGTTTACTGACAGATATAAGTAAGAACTTTACACTACTTTATATTAGAAATGGCAACAGCGGAGAATGAATGTCACATTACAAGAAGATAGAGAAAAAGAAGACGCTTATCGACTACGGTGTCGCCACAGAGTACAAAGGCGGAAGCGTGCCGTTTTTCATGATTTATGCAGATCCCAAATACAGATCAGCAGGTACTAGAAGGTAAGAAAAGTTGCTTTTGCATAATATTGCGAAACAAAACGCCAGACAATGTCTTACCTTATACACACACCATAATAATACTCGTATGATGAAGCACATCAAGCGGTGTGGCTTCATTCTTACCGAAGTCGTACTAAAACAGTTTGATAGACTTTTGAGCGCCGTGTGTTATGTTCTATATTTTCAATGGAACAAAAAAAATGTTGGTGTTGTTTACTTCAGTCATATTGCCATCATAGTGCAGCCTACACTTATCTCTTATGTTTGACAGCCATCTACTGGTCACACTTATCAGTACATCATGTACCAAATAAAATAGCTTCGAGGTGAGTAAGCTCAACCAAACTTATTCCTTACATTAGGCGCACCGGGTTATAAGGCGCACGGTCGAGTTTTGAGGAAAAAAAAGGATTTTAAGTGTGCCTTATAGTCCGGAAAATAAGGTGAATATCTGGTGTGTTCACTGTGTCGTCTTTTGACTTCTTGTATTTGTTAGTCTCTAGATTAGTTCAGCAACTGAAGTCCAGTTTCTGATTTTATTAATTCAGTGTGATAACGAGGCTTTAAAACCGACTACAGTTGGTTTGAAAATTTAAAAAAAATAAAAGAACAAGGCCTATGAATTCAGCAAATGTCAAACCAAAGTTTTGGATGCTAATCGTGCCTGTTTGTAGTGTTTCTAAGATGTGTATGCTTTTTTTGCATTCTAGTCTTTTGGATTATTGTTATCATTAGTAATAAAGTGTGCAGATGAAAATAACAAATGGCTGAACATGTTCTTTAGTGTATGTACATTATATATTTCAATATGATGAAAGCGTAGACAAGCTTAACAATAACTACCGGTAAGACGTGTATGCTTTTTTTGCATTCTAGTCTATTGGATTATTGTTGTCATTAGTAATAAAGTGTGCAGATGAAAATAACAAATGGCTGAACATGTTCTTTAGTGTATGTACATTATATATTTCAATATGATGAAAGCGTAGACAAGCTTAACAATAACTATATATTTTAATAGGCTCCTTTAACCCAAAGTAACCTGCAGGTAACTAAAATGCCTCACTATTAAGCATTATGACCATAATGAAATTATATGGAATGTTTCCTGTTTTTCCCCTTTTTTATTTTATTAGTGGTAGATGGATTTTACTTGTACCTTCAAGGTACTCAAAGTGCATTTACATTGACCTACTGATGATGACACAGCATCAAGAGAAACTGGGAGTTCAGTATATTGCTCAAGGATACTTCAACATGGTCAATATAGGAGACTGAGGATTGAACCGCAACCTTAAGGTTGGAAGACGACTACCACCTGAGCCATGCTGCCCTATATGATAAAATAAGTTTACCAATATCACAAAAAATTTACAAGATAGTAGAATAAAGTCTCATACTTTGTTGTCCAGGTTTTGATTATTAGTTTAGTTCATTTTTAATTCAGATCAGTGATTACCCCATAAAGCAGGGGTGTCAAACGTACGGCCCGTGGGATGTGCTTGTTCTATTTTTAAACAAAGAAAACAATCTTTATTTTTAAGTTATCGTGCCGTGATTTTACCATTCCGGCCCACTCGGGATTAGATTTTTCTCCATGTGGCCCCCGATCTAAAATTAGTTTGACACCCCTGCCATAAAGGGTTAACAATTTCCTGTTTTATTTCCTTTGTTATGGTGTTAAATTATATGGAATAAAACAAGTTTACTAATTTATTCAATGTGTAATTTATACTAAATCCACTACATTATCAGAATTGTGTGACTTTTATGAATAACTATAGACTGTTGAGCAAAAAAATCAGTAGGTTTTGCTCTTTTAATTCACCTGCCCCCAAAATTGTAATGATATTTAAAAAATATTATAGTAGGAAAAAAGTGAACATTTTGCGTACCTCGGATATCAGAATCAGAATCAGAATCAGAATAGTTTTTATTGCCATTGTTTGAGAACGGGTTCACAAACTAGGAATTTTTGTTGGTGCAATCATGCAACATAAAACACATATAACACATATTTGGTAATAAAAAGAGATGTACAGCATACTTAAAATAAACCAGCAGCATTTATAGAATTGTTCAAGGGGAAAAAGATGCAACTTTAAAATACAGAAACTAAGGCCAAGGGGCGTGTGCATGAGTGGATGTGTGATTGTATGAAGGCTTTGCCTGAGCAAAGTATGACTGTTAAATGTGATTTTAACTGTAAAATTCAATAAAAATATTTGCAAAAAAAAAAAAAAGGGGAAAAAGATGCAGCTTTAAAATACAGAAACTAAGGCCAAGGGGCGGGGCCAAGCTTCTAATGCCGGAGGTGCGACCGTAATGTGTAATTCAAATCGAGTTTTGAGTCAAACTATTTTCAACAAATTGGAATAAACTAATTATTTACCAGTAAAAAAGACAAAAAAAAGATTTAAAGGCCTACTGAAAGCCACTACTACCGACCACGCAGTCTGATAGTTTATATATCAATGATGAAATCTTAACATTATAACACATACCAATACGGCCGGGTTAACTTATAAAGTGACATTTTAAATTTGCCGCTAAACTTCCGGTTCGAAACGCCTCTGAGGATGACGTATGCGCGTGACGTAGCCCGGGGAACACGGGTATGCCTTCCACATTGAAGCCAATACGAAAAAGCTCTGTTTTAATTTCATAATTCCACAGTATTCTGGACATCTGTGTTCGTGAATCTGTTTCAATCATGTTCATTGCATTATGGAGAAGGAAGCTGAGCAAGCAAAGAAGAAAGTTGTCGGTGCGAAATGGACGTATTTTTCGAACGTAGTCAGCCACAACAGTACACAGCCGGCGCTTCTTTGTTTACATTCCCGAAAGATGCAGTCAAGATGGAAGAACTCGGATAACAGAGACTCTAACCAGGAGGACTTTTGACTTCGATACACAGACGCCTGTAGAGAACTGGGACAACACAGACTCTTACCAGGATTACTTTGATTTGGATGACAAAGACGCAGACGTGCTACTGTGAGTATGCAGCTTTGGCTTCTAAACATTTGATCGCTTGACCGTATGTGCGCAACTTTTTTTTGCGTATGTACGTAACTTTTTAAAAATATATAAGCTTTATGAACCTTGGGGTAGGTGAACGGTCTTTTGGGCTGAGTGATTGTGTGTGTTGATCAGGTGTTTGAATTGTATTGGCGTGTTCTATGGAGCTAGGAGCTAGCAGAGGAGCTAGGAGCTAGCATAACACGTACCATACCGTACGTGCGCGTCACGTACGTAACTTTTTAAAAATATATAAGCTTTATGAACCTTGGGTTAGGTGAACGGTCTTTTGGGCTGAGTGATTGTGTGTGTTGACCAGGTGTTTGAATTGTATTGGCGGGTTCTATGGAGCTAGGAGCTAGCAGAGGAGCTAGGAGCTAGCATAACAAACACACAGGTGTTTTTATGCAGGATTAATTTGTGGCATATTAAATATAAGCCTGGTTGTGTTGTGGCTAATAGAGTATATATATGTCTTGTGTTTATTTACTGTTGTAGTCATTCCCAGCTGAATATCAGGTCACCCCCGGCTCTCACAGCATCTTCCCTATCTGAATAGCTTCAACTCCCCACTAGTCCTTCACTTGCACTTTACTCATCCACAAATCTTTCATCCTCGCTCAAATTAATCAATCAATCAATCAATCAATGTTTATTTATATAGCCCTAAATCACAAGTGGGGAAATTGTCGCTTTCTCGGTCCGAATCTCTCTCACTTCATGCGGCCATCATTGTAAACAATAGGGAACTTTGCGTATATGTTCAACTGACTACGTCACGCTACTTCCGGTAGGGGCAAGCCTTTTTTTTTTATCAGATACCAAAAGTTGCAATCTTTATCGTCGTTGTTCTATACTAAATCCTTTCAGCAAAAATATGGCAATATCGCGAAATGATCAAGTATGACACATAGAATAGATCTGCTATCCCCGTTTAAATAAAAAAAAATAATTTCAGTAGACCTTTAAAAAGAAAAACACGGGTCACTTAATGAGGGCGGGGCTAAACTTGGGGTCGGAAGTAAACGCAAACTGCCGTCCTCGCGACAATGTACTACTACAAAGAAGCAGTAGTATTAATTAAAAGTATACTACTAAAATATCTTTCAGGGAAATGTGTGTGCTTTGATGTAAATCCACTGGCTCGCGTCACAAAGAGGTGGAAAGTGAACGTAATGGGACTCCCGTCGTCGTGGTTGTGCCTTCAGCTCTTCTCGCGTGTCGTCGACGCGTCACGTCGCACAACAGCGCCGCCCTCTCCTGCGACGGCCGCTGTCGTCCACTACACCTGCCCGGTGGAAACAGCTCCGGCGGTGACAAGCGCGGAGGAGCGTCTGCCGTCAGTCCTCCAGGGCGCCATCCCCAGCGACCGATGCCGAATGGCCCTCCCCTCCGCACACGGCCATGTAAGCGAGGATGCGACTGCCTAGCTCCATCTTTGTGTCGGTGTCTCTGTTCACGGCCGAGGCCACTGCGGCGATCTACCTGAGCTCGACGTACAGTTCGGCCGGGGACAGGTTCTGGCTCAATCTCACCCTGCTCTTTACGCTGCTGCCGTCCCTGCTGGTGCAGCTCACCCTCATCTTCATCCACCGGGACCTGAGCCAGGACAAGCCGCTCCTACTGCTGCTGCACATCCTGCAGCTCGGACCCATCATCAGGTCTGTTTGGTTGTCCCTCTAAACCAGGGGTCGGCAACCCGCGGCTCTAGAGCCGCATGCGGCTCTTTAGCGCCGCCCTAGTGGCTCTCTGGAGCTTTTTCAAAAATGTATGAAAAATGGAAAAAGATGAGGGGAAAAAATATATTTTTTGTTTTAATATGGTTTCTGTAGGAGGACAAACATGACACTAATTGTTATAACACAGTGTTTATATTAAACATGCTTCACTGATTCGAGTATTTGGCGAGCGCCGTTTTGTCCTACTAATTTTGGCGGTCCTTGAACTCACCTTAGTTTGTTTCCATGTATAACTTTCTCCGACTTTCTAGGACGTGTTTTATGCCACTTCTTTTTCTGTCTCATTTTGTCCACCCAACTGTTAACGTGGTGCGTGAAGGCACAAAGGTGAGTTTTGTTGATGTTATTGACTTGTGTGGAGTGCTAATCAGACATATTTGGTTACTGCATTAATGCTAGCTAATCGATGCTAACATGCTATTTAGGCTAGCTATATGTACATATTGCATCATTATGCCTCATTTGTAGGTATATTTGAGGTCATTTAGTTTCCTTTAAGTCCTTTAAATGTATATCTCTTGACACACTATCTGTATGTAATATGGCTTTTAATTTTTTGCGGCTCCAGACAGATTTGTTTTTGTATTTTTGGTCCAATATGGCTCTTTCAACATTTTGGGTTGCCGACCCCTGCTCTAAACAAAGCCTTGTTGTTTTTGTTAACGGCTTTTAATTCTGCTTGGGAACACACGGGTCACAGGGGGGTGGGGGGTGCGCATGCGTTGGGGGATGCACTGATTTAATGCACTTCAGCTGATCAATACTGTTGCTGATCATGCACTCACAGGACACACCATTAGACTCAATGCAGTTATCTATACAACAGATAACAATGTTGGCATGTGTCTGCACTCTATTATGCTGACATTTGTTGTTTCCATCAAGTTGCTAAGTAAGGGAACTATAGAATTATAGAAACATCCTGTCCTGTAATGCAATTCATTCGAAATGAGTGCCAAGCTGCAGCAATATTGGGTAACCATGATGCATCCCTCTAGACCGGGGGTCAGCAAATCGCGGCTCTCGAGCCGCATGCGGCTGTTTAGTGCCACCCTAGTGGCCATAGGTGTGGACTCGAGTCACATGACTTGGACTCGAGTCAGACTCGAGTCATGAATTTGATGACTTTAGACTCGACTTGACAAAATGTAAAGAGACTTGCAACTCGACTTAGACTTTAACATCAATGACTTGTGACTTCACTTGGACTTGAGCCTTTTGACTTGACATGACTTGGTACTTTCCCCAAAACCCAAAGCTTAAAAAGTTATTTGGGAGCGCTCCGTATCTTTCATTTTATACGTGTCTGTCAGGCAGCACACACGCTGATAGACAGTCAGCTGGTGTGCTGTCAGTACAACAGCCAATCAAATTAGTTATACGTTGTTTTCATCACACAGCATTCATCCAATCAAATTGCAGGACAACCACCTTACAAGAGTTGTCAAACAACGCGGCAGAGAGAAACAATTATGCCAAAGTTGGTTTCGTTCGGGTATAAAAACTACGACTTGGTCAACAAAAAACGAATTGCCGTATGCAAATCACGCAGTTCGAATATTACAGACGGAGACGCAACAACTTCCAACTTCGTTCGACATTTGAAGTTGCACAAAGAAGGGTAAGTTTTGAATGTAAGATAACGTTTATTGGCTAAGTAACATGACTTTTATTTGCTGTGTAGTTAAATCAGTGAGGCTGTAAACTCACTGCTAACGTTATAACCATAGACATGTTTTAAGGGTACACAGCATCGAGCGCTACTGCCTACTGGCGCAGACGAGACGCGGGGCCGCCATCTTGGAGTGGTGATCCGCTCCACTCAGTGCAATTCATTTGTCAGGAGCAATGAACTGTCAGCGCATTTAATTCATTTTACCTCACTGAATACCACTGATTTCCGCGCGGTTTTTTGTCATACGTGTAGCTATGATAACGGACACATGTTTTGGCAAGTTTTATTATTCATAGTTTGCTTAACAGTAATATAATATTCTTATACGCTATAAGTGACCAGACGTCCGAGATCAAAACTGGGAATATAATCCCAGAGAAGGGGGAAAAAACGGTAAGCTATTTTTAAATTGAAGAAACAATATGATTAGGTTATATATACATGCGTATATCCTACATAAACAATGTATGAATACATTAGATATCTACAGTATATATCCTAGGGACCTATAGACTGTATCTCTGTTGCTGCAGCAGCAGAGAGTTTATTCTGTCTTGACACTTTGTATTGATATTTTGTATTGCATTCTTCCCTTAAATGATAATGTTTACAGTGATTGTTATGTATGTATTTTTTATGTATGTCGCTTTGGATAAAAGCGTCTGCCAAATACTTAAACATTTATAAACACCTGAAAGTCTTTATATCAGCTAAAACCACCAATTTGTTTCACTACATTCAGAATAAAACCAAATGCTGTTTTACCCAACAATGTTAGTATTTGAATATTGTTACTTGAAGACTTATTCCTGGTTACAATTATACTGTTAAGAAAGTATTGTCTTATATTTTGCCTAAAATGAGAATGCATCATAATCAGTGGCGGATGGTGAATTTTGTTTTAGGTGGGGCTGAAAGTTTGTAAACCAAACCCCTGTAGGGGCGTCATCCTCCCCCAGAAGATTTATTTGTGATTTTCACATACAAATATTGAAGATCTTTGCTCCTTCTCAACTCTGTGGTAATATTATTTTCATAAAATACAACCAATAGTATGTTAATGTTTGTTTTTGCAAATGTGTTTATTCTGTAAAGGAATGAGTTAAATGTTTAAAATTGTTTAAACTATTAAAATTACTGTTAATAGTGCTGTTATGAATTGCAATGTCAGCACTATTTTTTTTCTTGCAATTTCAAATGCACTTGTTTTAATAAATAAATACAGCGTTTTAAAAGCATACACAATCTGTGTAAAAATATTAGTCTGTGGTTAAAAGGACTTGAAAGGACTCGAAACTCAAAATGCAGGACTTGTGACTTGACTTGAGACTTTCCAGTCTTGACTTTGGACTTGACTCGGGACTTGCCTGTCTTGACTCGGGACTTGACTCGGGACTTGACTCGAGACTTGAGGGCAAAGACTTGAGACTTACTTGTGACTTGCAAAGCAATGACTTGGTCCCACCTCTGCTAGTGGCTCCCTGCAACATTTTTAAAAAATGATTGAAAAAGGAAAAAGATGGGGGGGAAATATTTATTTTTAAAGGCTCCAGCACCCCCTGTGGCCCCAAAAAGGGACAAGCTGTAGAAAATGGATGCATGGATGTTTTTTGTTTAAGGACAAACATGACACAAACCTTCCCGGTTGTTAGAAAGCCCACTGTTTCATATGTTTGTGTGTATGCTTCACTGATGAGAGTATTTGGTGAACATCGTTTTGTCCTACTAAATTCAGCGGTTCTTGAACTCACCATAGTGTGGACTGTGACGCAACAGTTTGTTTACATGTAAAGTCTTCCACTCCTTTGTCTCATTTTGTCCACCAAACCTTTTATGCTGTGCGTGAATGCACAAAGGTGAGCTTTGTTGATGTTGTTTGGAGTGCTAATATGGCAGTGCATGACTGCAAGCTAATCAAGGCTAACATGCTATTTAGGCTAGCTGTATTTACATAGTGCATCATTATGCCTCATTTGTAGGTATATATGAGCTCATTTAATATCCTTTACTTTTATCCTCTTTGTATATAGTTTAGTTTTGCATGTCTCATGACACATTATCCGTATGTAATATTGGCTGCATTTATGATAGTTGTTTGTGTGCCATGTTGTTCCAGGCCACAGCAAACGTTACCTAGCTTGCCAAAGATTGTAATAAATTAATTAAAAGAAGACAGCCGGCCGTTTCCTTTAACTTGGACAGTCACATCTATACCTTTGGCCATTAAAAGCCAGTCATTTCCAGACATTATCTCACCTTCTGTGTAGCCTCTGATTTACTAATGGTTTCTAATGTTGTAAAAATGTGTAGAATAAATATCAAATTTAAACATTTCTGTCAACGAAGATCTGCTTCAGCCTGCGACACATAGTCATTTTGATAGTAGGCTAATATAACTAATATAGACACTTACATCATGTGTTGTCTTCATTATAAAATTTATATGCGGCTCCAGATAGATTCGTTTTTTCTATTTTTGGTGCAATATGGCTCTTTCAACGTTTTGGGTTGCCGACCCCTGCTGTAGACCACCGGTGTCCAAAGTGTGGCACAGGGGCCATTTTCAGCCCATAGCTAATTTTCTAACGGCCCGCAGCAAATTCGTTAGCATTCTAATATTAGCATGTTAGCTCTTTTTTTATTTTTATTTTACAGGTCTACACCTCAGCTTACGGCTGGGCTGATAAAATGATATCAATATATATTGCGATGGACATGCAATCCATATCAACTTAAAAATGCGTTCGATAAAGCTATATTTTTTGGGCGGAAGAAACCGGAAAGAAAGCATGGTTGGTTGCATGAAGAAAGTCTGTAAACTAGCAAAACAGGAAGTGGTGACGAGCAATGGAAGAGACACGCCAAACAGCCAATCGCGGAACAGTGTCGACGATCAAGTTTGTTTGCGCCATCTTGCTTTTGATTCTCTGCCTGAAGTGAGAAGAGAAACTCAAAATGAGTGCTGCAAAGAGCAAAGAAATTGTCGATACAACAGGAAAAGTCACCTCGACAGTATGGCAGTTTTTTTTGTTTTTTTTCAAACGGACCGTAGTCCTTAAAGTACCAGGAGAGTGGAAAACCAAGTTGACTTTATATGCCTAATTGTGTTACATCATATCCATTAAACCATATCCAAATGTATTCACGATCCGCAAAGTATGTGAAAATATCGTGTAGACATCACAAAATGACGCAAATTCAGTCAGCCCTTTTGAATATTCCGCTCCGAATGTCTTCAGTAATTTCCATAGATTGACCTCACTGGAGTCACACTTCTGCACTCTGACCATAGTATCCGATCAATCGTACTGGAAATACGCAATAATTAGAAAGAGGTGCTGTCGGTCATTCACAATTCCTATATAAGAAATGAACACATGTTTTTCTTTTTTTATACATATTAAGTCGTAAATAAATACCTAAAAAGTCAGCTACCAATGTAGTCAATGGAAGTTCTCTATTGCACCCACAAAACCCTCTAAATAACCATTCAAAACCCGCCAACAATACTCTTTATACATATCGTGACCTGAATATTAACCAAATATTAGGCATGTTGTTATTATAAGCGCTAACGCAGACAAACAATTTTTAGCGGTGGATTGGTAACACAGCTAAGTATCCCTATGCTGCTTTACTGTGAGCTGGCAGCCATGCCCTGCTGCTCGCGCATCATTGCGCCTCGTCTCCTAAAAAAGTTATTCTAGGTTGTAAATCACGCTTCTCATCTGGATATTAGGAGGATGTATCCATAAATGTAGAAATTGTTCATCTCTGACATTCAATTCATACCCAGAGATGGAGACAAACATACACAACCGAAGACAGTGTCTGCAGGGAGTCTTTTCCTTGTTAACCCTTTGTGTGCATCATGATTAATTGTTCATCTAAAAGGGAAGAAACGTCCTGTCAGTCGTCATTACAGTGAGAGCAGACATTGTACAGTAAACTATCGTTTTATTATGTTTGTCGTTTGTATTTCTTGTTTAGCACTTAGCAATACTGCTACATGATGCTTAGTGTTTCACTGAAGCTGAATCTGTTTAGCAGAGCTTCTAAAACATGTATCTCATCCTCCTTGTATTCAGGATCAACAATATAAGGTTCTGCATCATAATTTTTCCAAAGTAATCGTTGTTGGCTCTCACAAAGTTGTTGTTGGTGATGAAGGGATCTCTGGTTCCTACCTTTACGTCACGCGATGACGCGTTTGGCTAGCTCATTATCTCTCAATATGGCTCTGGAATCTGGGAGATTGATACTATTTTGATCATATCTATTTACTCGCAAACTTTGTAAGTCTTTTGGTGTCATACATCAGATATATATGATAATAGCTTCAATATAGAGGCAACTTGTTTTTCCACTCTACTGGTACTTTTATTTTCTGCAGGACTGTGTAACAAAAAAAAATATATATATATATATATAACAATTGTGCTATTTCAAAATAATAATTTGGTCCCCTACTATTTAAATAATTAATGCATAACAAAAATTCATTTTCATACTTAAATACGAATAACAGACCACATTAAATGTTACAGAGACACAAACATGTTCTCAGGTTCCTCTAAGTTTACATTTTTACACTTTGCACTATTTTGTTACACTTTATCAAGCATTTCTAACATACTCCTTATTTTTTCACCCTAAATTATAGAGGTTATTAAGTGTTTGTGATTTTAGAGTATTGTTTACATTGTTTGAGTGTTTTCCATGCTTATGTTGACATTTCCTTTCCTAGCCTTGAAAGATGAAGGGATTATAATCAGAGAAATGTTACATTTGGAAAAACAATTTTTAAATATTTTTATCTCCTGGTCTATATTGTCATGAAAATATAAATTATCGATACTGACCAATATAAAACAACTTATATCATGATACAGTTTTCAGCCAAATCGCCCAGCCCTACCTCAGCGTGACACATCAGAATCAGAATCAGAATAGTTTTTATTGCCATTGTTTGAGAACGGGTTCACAAACTAGGAATTTTTCTTGGTGCAATCATGCAACATAAAGTAAAACACATATAACACAGATTTGGTATTAAAAAGAGCACATTTAGTTACTTGACAAATGGTACCTCTTAGCATGCTAACGTTAGTATGCTCACTTCTTTTCTTTTTTTTTCTTTTTTTTAGCTAATTTTGAAATTTGTAGGTATACATCTCAGACATATTTTGGTACTTGATGCATGTTAACGTTAGCATGCTCGCAGTTCCATGGCATGATAGAGATATTTACAAAACTATCTTGCCTTTATACTTCTGCTAAACAAGACGTTTGGAATTTGCCCAACTTGTGATGTTTTTGCCCAAGTGTGACATCAGCGGATATTTCTATGTATGGTAGGAATTTACCCGAAGAGCTTTGCGCAAGTCCCCCATTGTAGTCCAACGCTGTAGTCAACAAGCTATTTTTTCCTCTATCCTCTTGTTGTGGGCAGACTGGCTCGTACATGCACATGCATCCTCCGCTGTTGCAATTTCTAATAAAAACTAGCATATAATAATAATAATAATAATACCTGGGATTTATTTAGCGCTTTTCTAAATACCCAAAGTCGCTTTACATGTGTGTGTGTGTGTGTGGGGAGGAGGGAGGATAAAAACAACTTTATTAGGAAAGGAAACTAAGAAAAGAAAAAAAGAGGAAAAGAATAAAGAAACACCAAGGGCAGGGTCAGTTTGGAAAGGCTAATGTGAAGAGGTGAGTTTTTAGGGTTTTGTTTTGAAGGTAGGGAGGGAAGGGGCATCTCTGATGTGCCTGGGGAGAGCGTTCCAGAGAGAGGGGGCAGCCACGGAGAAGGCCCTGTTGCCCCAGGTTCGGCTCCTGGTCTTGGGGACCTCCAGGAGGCCGGCATCACTAGACCTGAGGGAACAAGACGGGACGTGTGGCTGGAGGAGGTCAGAGAGGTAGGGTGGAGCCAGGTTATGGAGTGCCTAGTAGGTGGTGAGGAGTATTTTAAAGGTGATTCTGTATTTGACAGGCAGCCAGTGGAGGTCATGAAGGACAGGTGTGATGTGCTCTCTGGAGCGGGTTCTGGTGAGCAGGCGGGCAGCGGAGTTCTGGACATATTGCAGGGTTTTGGAGGTGATGCCATAGAGCAGGGGTCACCAACGCGGTGCCCGCGGGCACCAGGTAGCCCGTAAGGACCAGATGAGTAGCCCGCTGGCCTGTTCTAAAAATAGCTCAAATAGCACCACATACCCGTGAGCTGCCTCTATTTTTTAAATTTTATTTATTTACTAGCAAGCTGGTCTCGCTGTGCTCGACATTTTTAATTCTAAGAGAGACAAAACTCAAATAGAATTTGAAAATCCAAGAAAATATTTTAAAGACTTGGTCTTCACTTGTTTAAATAAATTCATTATTTTTTTTACTTTGCTTCTTATAACTTTCAGAAAGACAATTTTAGAGAAAAAATACAACCTTAAAAATGATTTTAGGATTTTTAAACACATATACCTTTTTACCTTTTAAATTCCTTCCTCTTATTTCCTGACAATTTAAATCAATGTTCAAGTAAAAAAAATTTTTTATTGTAAAGAATAATAAATACATTTTAATTTAATTCTTCATTTTAGTTTCTGTTTTTTCGACGAAGAATATTTGTGAAATATTTCTTCAAACTTATCATGATTAAAATGCAAAAAAATTATTCTGGCAAATCTAGAAAATCTGTAGAATCAAATTTAAATCTTATTTCAAAGTCTTTTGAATTTCTTTTAAAATTTTTATTCTGGAAAATCTAGAAGAAATAATGATTTGTCTTTGTTAGAAATATAGCTTGGTCCAATTTGTTATATATTCTAACAAAGTGCAGATTGGATTTTAACCTATTTAAAACATGTCATCCAAATTCTAAAATTAATCTTAATCAGGAAAAATTACTAATGATGTTCCATAAATTATTTTTTTAATTTTTTCAAAAAGATTCGAATTAGCTAGTTTTTCTCTTTTTTTTTTTCGGTTGAATTTTGAATTTTAAAGAGTCGAAATTGAAGATAAACTATGTTTCAAAATTTAATTGTCATTTTTTTCGTGTTTTCTCCTCTTTTAAACCGTTCAATTTAAGTGTAAATATCATTAATTATTAATAATAACATAGAGTTAAAGGTAAATTGAACAAATTGGCTATTTCTGGCAATTTATTTAAGTGTGTATCAAACTGGTAGCCCTTCTCATTAATCAGTACCCAAGAAGTAGCTCTTGCTTTCAAAAAGGTTGGTGACCCCTGGCATAGAGGATGCTGTTGCAGTAGTCTAGCCGGGATGAGATGAAGGCGTGGATGAGGGTTTCGGCAGCAGAGGATGTGAGGGAGGGCCGGAGACGGGCAATGTTTCTGAGGTGGAAGAATGCAGTTTTGGTGATGTGGTTTACACGGGGGAGGAATGAGAGTATAGGGTCGAAAATTACACCTAGATTGCGCATGTGGGTTGAGGTAGTGACAAGGGAGCCGTCGATGTTTAATGAAAAGTCCTGAGTGGAGCGAGTGAGGGAGTCAGGACCAATGATAATTATTTCAGATTTGTTGCAGTTGAGTTTTAGAAAGTTTTTTTGCATCCAGGTTTTTATGTCTGTGTCTTATATAGTTTAAACTTATATCTGTCAGTAGGCTTAAAATATATAAGCGCTAACACTACAACTTGGCGGCAGGGAGAAGATGCAGCCGAAGTGGAGGCACGTTATTAAGACCGCCTACAAAACAGAAGAGATGGTCAAAAAGCAGCTTGAAGACAGTCTGTAAAAACATAATCCATGCACAATTTTGACCAAATAACCACCATTACATTTCATGTAGATCACAATGAATAGTTTTAAATGTAGAAAAAAACTTAAATATATTTCTAAACCTTTAAATTTAAAAAAATATATATTAAAGTCAACTTAATCGGTTGTCAATATTGGTGAGAGAGAAAGTTAGTTATCAAAGTAAGTATTTTTTAAAATTCTAAAATATCAAACATACATTTTTGAAAATATATATTTTAAGTCAACTTTTTTTGGCTCAACATTTGTTATATAATATTATAGTTAATTTGTAAAAAAAAAATATTTTAGCTCAATATTTTGCATCCAAAAAAAGGATTTGAACCTCTTGGACAATATCAATTAAATATTAACCTAATTATATTTGTAATTGATACAATTGTAATAATTTTCTAAATGTATCTGATGCTTAGATGGGATTGATGACCTGATCCTTGTATGTAGAAATGCAAAAATTCAGGAATATTCAGCTTTCGGGTGAAATTTCAGGATGAACCTAAGAAGCACTATATAACTTTTTACAGGTGAACCTAATTTGACCTTCTCTAAACTTTTGAATGCATATGTCCCAACTGCTCTCCAACTAACTAAAAGAATGCACATGCTTGAACGGTGTTAAGGATCTGACCCTTCTTCCTCCTCAAGCGTGCACGCAAGTAGAGAGGGGCTGCATACATGTTTCCTCAGTGAAGAACTCATCTAATAATAGCACGTGTTACTGCTTGGCCTCCTTATCTCCGTAAACAGACAGGGGAAACCCGCAACACTTCCCCTTATCTTAGCCCAGAAAACAACATGAGGAATGTATATTGTACTGTATGAACCCCAGACGTCATAAAGTGATGTATGTTGTGTATGTATATTATACTGTATGAACCCCGGTCCCCATACAGTGTATTGTATGTATATTACATTTGTTTATTATACTGTATGAATCCCGGTCGCCATACAGTGTATTGTATGTATATTACATTTGTATATTATACTGTATGAAGCCCGGTCGTCATACAGTGTATTGTATGTATATTACATATGTATATTATACTGTATGAAGCCCGGTCGTCATACAGTGTATTGTATGTATATTACATATGTATATTATACTGTATGAACCCCGGTCGTCATACAGTGTATTGAATGTATATAATGTATGTATATTATACTGTATGAACCCCGTTCGGCATACGGTGTATTGTATGTATATTATATTGTATGAACCCAGTCGTCATACAGTGTATTGAATGTGTATATAGTGTATGTATATTATACTGTATAAACCCCAGTCGTCATACAGTGTATTGAATGTATATAATGTATGTATAATATACTGTATACACCCCAGTCGTCATACAATGTATTGAATGTATATAATGTATGTATATTATACTGTATGAACCCTGGTCGTCATACAGTGTATTGTATGTATATTATACTGTATGAACCCAGTGGTCAGTGTATTGCATGTATATTATACTGTATAAACCCCATTCACCATACAGTTTATTGTATGTATATTATATTGTATGAACCCCAGTCGTCATACAGTGTACTGTATGTTTATTATATTGTATGAACCCCAGTCGTCATACAGTGTATTGTATGTATATTATACTGTATGAACCCCAGTCATCATACAGTTTATTGTATGTATATTGTATTGTATGAACCCCAGTCGTCATACAGTGTACTGTATGTTTATTATACTGTATGAACCCCAGTCATACAGTGTACTGTATGTTTATTATACTGTATCAACCCCAGTCGTCATACAGTGTATTGTATGTATATTATGTATGTATATTATACTGTATGAACCCCAGTCGGCATACAGTGTACTGTATGTTTATTATACTGTATGAACCCCAGTCGTCATACAGTGTATTGTATGTATATTATGTATGTATATTATACTGTATGAACCCCAGTCGGCATACAGTGTACTGTATGTTTATTATACTGTATGAACCCCAGTCGTCATACAGTGTATTGTATGTAAATTATGTATGTATATTATACTGTATGAACCCCAGTCGTCATACAGTGTACTGTATGTTTATTATACTGTATGAACCCCAGTCGGCATACAGTGTACTGTATGTATATTATACTGTATGAACCCCAGTCATCATACAGATAATGTGTCATGAGACATGCAAAAATAAATGTAATACACAGAGGACATAAGTAAAGGAAATTAAATGAACTCAAATATACCTACAAACGAGGCATAATGATGCAATATGTACACACAGCTAGCTTAAATAGCATGTTAGCATGGATGATTAGCACTCCACGCAAGTCAATAACATCAACAAAGCTCACCTTTGTGCATTCACGCACAGCATAAAACGTTTGGTGGACAAAGAAGGAGTGGCATAAAACACGTCTTTTTGTGGCAGCGACGGAGAAAGTTGTACATGTAAACCATCTACGGTGAGTTCAAGGACCGCCAAAATTAGTATGTCTAAATGGGCGCTGGCCAAATACTGTCATCAGTGAAGCATAAACACAATTAGGAAGGTTTGTGTTATGTTTGTCCTCCTACAGAAACATTATTAAAACAACAAATATATTTTACCCCATCTTTTTCTTTTTTTGAAAAAGCTCCAGGCAGCCACTAAAGAGCCGCGGGTTGCTGACCCCCGCATTAGACAAATGATCAATGGCCTATGGACAATTAGTTGCAAAGTTCTTGCAAAAAGACATTGCTTGAGGGTGGCCATGTTTTTCTAACTAATCTTGGTCAAATTTTACAGACATTTTCCAGGCAGTCCGGCTAAGGTGTGTACAAACTTCAGCTAAAGTTACTTGCAATGGGTCTTTTTGTAGCGCTGTGTGAGAAATTACAAGTCCATTCTGCTTAATGGGGGCTTATTAATTGAATGTGGTGTATTTGTCAGAGAAATGATAGCACAGGCAAGACAGGTGGAGGGCATGTTTTGACTAATTTTCACCCTTCTATGTGCAACAATTCAGTAGTACAAGTCACACGACAGGATGTCATAATTCTGTTGGAGAATTATTTGGATTTAGGTGCAAATTGATGAACAAGCTCACTCAGTTGCGTGCGTTGGCGGTGGAGTCAAGGCTGATTAACGATTTGTCCCAGTCCCTGGCTCGCTTTCTTGTCCTGGCACCATGTCAGTGCTGCTCTTGCCTTATGGTCCAAACTGTGGCCTGTCACCAAAACTGTATGTTTCAGTGTGCTGCTGCCAGGATGACAGGCTTGCAGCTCTCCGCAGACACACGGGAGCGACGTGTCCACATTCTGACACATCAGGCTGAAATATGTAGACATGTTGGCGAACTATGTCGTACAAATGTGGCAACATTCCCACACTTTGTAATCACGCCTAACAACTTTGGCTTTTTTTAAAAGCAACTGCACTACTTGGCTTTAACTAGTGGATTCAGTGTCGACGAAGACTACTTTAATTTTACCAAAAATCTACATAACCTGGTGCACCCTATATATGTATATTTTCTGGTTGTGCTTATTCTGGTGATTAAATGATAAGTGTGACCAGTAGATGGCATTCACACATAAGAGATACACGTGTAGACAGCACTATGATTGCAATATGACTCAAGTAAACACAAACATTTTATATGTTCCATTGAAAATATAGAACATTACACACGGCGCTCGAATATATATATCAAAATGTTTTACGAAGACTTTGGTAAGCGATGAAGCCGCACAAAGCTTAAAGCAGGGGTGTCAAACTCATTTTAGATCGGGGGCCACATGGAGAAAAATCTACTCCCAGGTGGGCCGGACTGGTAAAATCACGGCACGATAACTTAAAAATAAAGACAAATTCAGATTGTTTTCTTTGTTTAAAAATAGAACAAGAAAATTCTGAAAATGTACAAATCATAATGTTGTTGGTTTTTTTTTTACACTTACATGTTGCGGTTAATAGTATTCTATCTTTATTTGTCGTTATTTATATTTTCTGAATACATTATGTGATAATGTTCATCAGTCAACTCATTGGTGTTAATTTTCAATCTATTACGATAAAAAAATTATATCAAAATCAAATTACAGGATGTCATTCATGCAAGTTTGCTCATTTTCCTTAACTGGTGCACTAACATGTGTTTTTTTTTTTTTTTTTTACATATGTAGCATAATCTACAAAGATGCAAATAATTGCTATTGTGACATCTAGTGGACACATTTAGAACAGCAGTTTCTTTCATTCAAAAATTTTGGTTCATTTTTATACTTAGCAAACTCATCCCGCGGGCCGGATAAAACCTGTCCGCGGGCCTGATCCGGCCCACGGGCCGTACGTTTGACACCCCTGGCTTAAAGGATTGTCAGCGCATTAAACATACGAGGATTATTATGATGCGTGTATAAGGTAAGACATATTATCTGGCGTTTTGTTTCGCAATATTATGCAAAAGCAACTTTTCTTACCTTCTGGTACCTGCTGATCTGTATTTGGGATCTGTATAAGTCCTGAAAAATAGTGCCCGTCAGCGAGTCGATGAGCTTCTTCTTTTTCTCTATCTTCTTGTTATCAAATCAAATCAAATCAACTTTATTTATAAAGCACATTTAAAATTTACCACAGGGGTAGCCAAAGTGCTGTACAATGGGCAGGTTAAAAGATAATACGAGAACCGAGCAAACACAACACAACACAAACAGAACACGATAAAACATAAATAAATCAAATATAAAAACATAAAAACAGGTTCACAGCAGGTGTATTATGGGGCGCCATTGCAGGATGGATATCACTCAGTGTTAAAAGCCATGGAATAAAAGTATGTTTTTAGGAGAGATTTAAAAACAGGAAGAGAGGAGGCTTGTCTAACACTCAGAGGTAGGTCGTTCCAGAGCTTGGGAGCAGCAGCAGCGAAAGCTCTGTCACCTCTAAGCTTCAGCCTTGTGTCCGGGACCGTCAGTAGCAGCTGATCGGCTGATCTTAGGGATCGGGTGGGGCAGTAAGGCTGAAGGAGGTCGGAGAGATATGTTGGCGCGAGGTTGTTTAGACATTTAAAAACAAATAAAAGGAGTTTCAAATTGATTCTGTAACGCACCGGGAGCCAGTGAAGGGACGCTAACATAGGGGTGACAATCATCCTCCGCTGTTGCCATTTCTAATATTAAGTAGTGTAAATCTGTCAGTAAACTCGCCATGACAAGCGATAATACATACCGGTATAGTGAGTTTACATTATTCACCCAAATAACTTTAGTTATTAGAGTTCCGGTCGGACGTTTTTCACGGGACAGTTGTTGTTTCCGGATGAGGAGATGCCGCTCTGTTATTGATTTAAGTAAAGTCTGAATGTCATTAAAACAGTTAGCACCATCTTTTGACACTTCTTCCACTCCCGTCCTTGCACGCTACACCGCTACAACAAATATGACGGGGAGAAGACGCTGCTGAAGGTGAGCCACGTAAATAAGACTGCCCACAAAACGGCATCCGTAAGCGACTGTCAGAAAGAGGCTTGAAGATGGTCTGTAAAACATAATCTATGCAACATTTTCACCAAAGAACCAACATTACATGTTATGTAGACCACAAGGAAATGTTTTCAAGTCAGAAAAAAAAAAATTATAATATGACTCCTTTAATGCGTCCTATAATCCGGTGCGCCTAATATATGAAAAAAGATCAAAAAATAGTTCCAGAAAATACGGTACATTGTTTTCGGCACAACCGCACTTATCGAGAAACACGCTAGCATGCTACGTTAGCTTAGAAATGGCAGCAAACCTTTTTTCACCCAAAAAATAGCTGATGTTGGCATTGTGGGAACATTTCAGGTACTTGAGAAAACGACCAGGGAGTCATTGAAGACGATGTCTTACCCATTTGCAGAACCTGCCAAAAGAAAATGGCTGCTTAAGGGTCTAACACATGGGCGTCAAACTCTGGCCTGCGGGCCAATATTGGTGGTGATATCAAATTAAAACTAGAGCTGGCCCGCCGATTATATACAGCGGCGGTGCTGCGGTACACCGCTAATTGTCATACTTTTTAAACCTTCCCGGGAGACTCCCAAATTTCAGTGCCCCACCCGGGAATTAGTGTTGTGTCGTTCGCGAACGATTCGTTCGAAAGAACGAATCTTTTGAGTGAACGTACTGAACCGAATCACTTCATGAACTGATTCGTTCTTTTCTCAGTTCAGTTGAGCTCCGCCGCGACCATGCCGGTATGAGTGGAACTGGCGCATTCTGTGACTCACTGAACCCTCGACGTCGGCGAACGGCGCAGCCAATGAGAGGGCGGGGGGAGGGACTGAGCGAACGATTCGTTCACCGCGGATTAACGACATGAATCACTCAGTGAACGACAACGCTCTCGCTCTCTGCTCTGCTTGCCCCAATGCCGCGAGTGATTCTCCCCCCCGTCGCGGGGATATGTTTCATGCCATTGGCATCCGTTCTCCATTCATTCTCCAAGCTAACGGCTAATGTTGACTCAAGCCACATGAAAACAAACACACGTCTCCATTATCTCAACACATAAAGTTAAAGAGGTGATCCGGTGAACGAACTTTTTGAACGAATCAATTTAAGGAACTGATTCTAGTGATTCAGTACAGTCAAAAGAACTGCCGATCCCATCACTACCGGGAATTGTAACGTCCACTTTTCGTCCAGTCCAACGAGTGCTGGCTCAGTTACATAAATGTGCGGCTTTGGCACGCACACAGATGTGAATGCAACGCATACTTGATCTTCAGCGATACAGGTTACAGTGTGGGTGCCAGTATAAAAACCTTTAACATTGTTAGAAATATACGCCACACTGTGAATCCACACCAAACAAGAATGACAAACACATTTCGGGAGAACATCCGCACAGTAACACAACAGAACAAATACCCAGAATACTTTGCAGCACTGACTCTTCCGGGACGCTATAAGGTGTGTGTGTGGAGGGGGGGCGGCAGCGGGGTTTGGAGAAAGCGGGGGTGTATATTGTAGCGTCCCGGAAGAGTTAGTGCTGCAAAGGGTTCCGGGTATTTGTTCTGTTGTGTTTATGTTGTGTTACTGTGCGGATGTTCTCCCAAAATGTGTTTGTCATTCTTGTTTGGTGTGGATTCACAGTGTGGCGTATATTTCTAACAATGTTAAAGTTGCTTATACGGCCACTCTCAGTGTAAACTGTATCGCTGTTGATGAAGTATGCTTTGCATTTACGTGTGTGTGCGTACAGGAGCCGCTCATATCTTGTGACTGGGCGGGCACGTTGTTAGAAGGGATGAAAAGCGGACGTGACGTCAGCTCGTAGAGGACGTTAAAAGCAGTTACTGTAAAGCACGCCCCCAAGACTGTGGAATATGAGATATAATGACTGATGAACACCTTCGTTCGATAATGAAGGTTGCCTCAGCTCAAAGCCTGAGCCCCGACATTAATGAACTAGCATCCAAGAAAAGATGGTAGGTATCTGGCTTGGGCACATCAGATTAGATCAGTGTGTTGCAAACTGAGCAGTTTAAAGTCCTGAATGGTTGTTTTATTCATTATTTTATTTTCAAATGTATTAGCCTGTGGAAAAAGTTAATGTTGATATTTACCTCAGAAGGCTGCAAATAGAAAAGAGGCC
Source organism: Entelurus aequoreus (assembly GCF_033978785.1). Lineage (NCBI taxonomy): Eukaryota > Metazoa > Chordata > Actinopteri > Syngnathiformes > Syngnathidae > Entelurus > Entelurus aequoreus. Next base: position 13,173,292 of record NC_084744.1, on the reverse strand, counting down.
TTCAATTTTTATTTAAATTGTATTTGATATGCCATTGATATTTTTTTAATTATTATTATTATTATTATTATTTGAAACTCGATTTTGCATGTCACTATAAAGTTATATAAGCCTTGCTTGTTCAATATTTAATGCAAAACTTGTTTGGGTCCCTATCAAAAAGGTTAATTTGTTCAACCTTGTTCAGTTTTAAATTTTGGTCCACTCTGTATTTGAGTTTGACACCCCTGCACGAGGCCACTGAGCAGGTTAAGTTAACATATCATGTTTAAAACACAAACATAGCATCAATAGTTTGTATAATGACATCACTATACCATGTGCTTTCTAATTATTATCAACACAGCATAAAACCAATCAAAATGAATAAATAGGCATGGATGACAGTTGATGGCAATAACACTTGAGTTTATTACCCACATAAGTAATGTTTTCTCCTGAGGGATCAATAAAGTTCATCTTAGTCTTCTTGTATTAATTATACAATTAATCAATAAGTATATTAATTATTACAAGTATTTTTTGTTTGTATGTATTATTATTATTACCCTTGAGGGTGCATGGGATTTTGCCCAACCAGTTTACATGTGTTTTGTAGACTTGGAGAAGGCATTGGACCGTGTCCCTCGGGAAGTCCTGTGGGGAGTGCTCAGAGAGTATGGGGTATCGGACTGTCTGATTGTGGTGGTCCGCTCCCTGTATGAGCTTGGTCCGCTTCACCGGCAGTAAGTCGGAGCCATTTCCAGTGAGGGTTGGACTCCGCCAAGACTGCCCTTTGTCACCGATTCTGTTCATAACTTTTATGGACAGAATTTCTAGGCGCAGTCAAGGCGTTGAGGGGATCCGGTTTGGTGGCTGCAGGATTAGGTCTCTGCTTTTTGCAGATGATGTGGTCCTGATGGCTTCATCTGGCCGAGATCTTCAGCTCTCACTGGATCGGTTCGCAGCCGAGTGTGAAGCGACTGGGATGAGAATCAGCACCTCCAAGTCCGAGTCCGTGGTTCTCGCCCGGAAAAGGGTGGAGTGCCATCTCCGGGTTGGGGAGGAGACCCTGCCCCATGTGGAGGAGTTCAAGTACCTAGGAGTCTTCTTCACGGGTGAGGGAAGAGTGGATCGTGAGATCCACACGCGGATCGGTGCGGCGTCTTCAATAATGCGGACGCTGTATCGATCCGTTGTGGTGAAAAAGGAGCTGAGCCGGAAGGCAAAGCTCTTAATTTACCGGTCGATCTACGTTCCCATCCTCACCTATGGTCATGAGCTTTGGGTTATGACCGAAAGGACAAGATCACGGGTACAAGCGGCCAAAAGGAGTTTCCTCTGTTAGATGGCGTGACTCTCCCTTAGAGATAGGGTGAGAAAATCTGTCATCCGAGAGGAGCTCAAAGTAAAGCCGCTGCTCCTCCACATGGAGGGGAGCCAGATGAGGTGGTTCAGGCATCTGGTCAGGATGCCAACCCGAACGCCTCCCTGGGGAGGTGTTTAGGCCACGTCCGACACGTTGGGAAGACTATGTCTCCCGGCTGGCCTGAGAACGCCTCGGGATCCCCCAGCAGGAGCTGGACGAAGTCGCTGGGGAGAGGGAAGTCTGGGCTTCTCTGCTTAGGCTGCTACCCCCGCGACCGGACCTCGGATAAGCTGAAGAAGATGGATGGATGGATAGATTATTATATGCTTATTGTCTTTGCCAACAGTGATACATAATCAAAATTTGTAAGGAATGTCTGCGATTGTATACATTTTTTGTCATGAAATCAATCAAGACATATTAATGGTGATAATTATTCAGACTATAATCATACAGTCAAGATCTATAGTCCTTGCATCCCTAATCAGAAGTAGTGTCTTGTGTGCACGTCTCAGGTGTCTGGAGGCGTTCTGGCTCTACGGCAGCGTGGGCCGCGTGGAGGATACTTATGTCAGCATCACCAGGAAGAAGCAGCTGCACCGCACAGGCTCCACGGAGGAGGTGGAGCACCAGGTGGGGCAGGCCGAAGGCAAGCTGATCACGCACCGGGCGGCGTTCGCACGCACCTCCGTCATCCAGGCCTTCCTGGGCTCCGCCCCCCAGCTCAGCCTGCAGCTCTACATCTGCGTGATGGAGCGAGGCCTGTCTGTGGGACGAGGTGAGACGGGGAAGCCCACGAGAGGGAGGGCGAGTGTGTGGTCAAAATGCCTAACAAACTGTGTGTGTGTGTGTGTGTTGTGTGTGTTGTGTGTGTGTGTGTGTGTGTTGTGTGTGTTGTGTGTTCAGTCACTCTGATGCTAATCTCGTTGCTCTCCATCGTGTACGGAGCGATGCGCTGCAACATCCTGGCCATCAAAATCAAGTACGACGACTACGACGTGAACTTGCAGCCCATGGCCTACGTGTGCATCTTCCTGTGGCGCGGCTGCGAGATCGCCACCCGCGTGATGGTGCTGGTCCTCTTCAGCTCCGTGCTGAAGAAGTGGGTGCTGCCCGTGATCGCCGTCAACTTCTTGGTCTTCTTCTTCTACCCGTGGCTCCTCTTCTGGAAGGGCCACTCGCCCTTCCCGGAGAACATCGAGAAGACGCTGTCGCGGCTGGGCACCGCCGTCACGCTGTGCATGCTCACCTTCCTGTACGCCGGCATCAACATGTTCTGCTGGTCGGGCGTGCAGGTGAAGCTGGACGACCCGGACCTGATCAGCAAGTCCCAGAACTGGTACCGCATGGCCGTGTTTTACATGGTGCGCTTCATCGAGAACGCCTCCATGCTGCTGCTGTGGTACATCTACAGGACGGACTTCTACCACATCCTCTGGGTGCCGCTGCTGATGCCCCTGCTGCTGGCGGCCTACGTCGCCGCCATTTTCTTCATGCTGATCTTCTACCAGTTCTTCCACCCGTGTCGGAGGCTCTTCAGCACCAGCATCAGTCACGACCTCAGGGACTGCTGCGCTTTTTTCTGCCTGACGTGCAGGTCTCCGGAGGAAGGCGACAAGCCTCGCAAGGCGCCTGGGGCCGCCGACGTACGCTGCGACATTCCCGACGCGGCAAACGGCAACAACAGCTGCACTTTGGCGCCATAAAAGTGCCACGCTGGTTTCTCACTATGTTTACATCCGACCTTTTTTTTTTTATCAGCCTCAATACAAACATGCACCAAACCCTGCATCACCTCTCCTGTATGTGACAACAAGAGATATGATGCCTGATTGTACTGTTACGAGGAGCAAAATATGTGAGTATTGTTTTTTTTTTTTTATATCTGTGAGGCCATGAGTCACAGATGCTCATAATTGCTCAAGCTAGAGCTGGTCAACTTTTCTGCACCAAACTTTTTATGTGCACAGGGAACTGAAAATGGCCTCCCCTCAACTATTTTTCTGCATGCGTCACCATTCTGTATTAATGACATTAATGCAAAAATAATGGAAGATGGTTTTTTTCCCAACTTTCCCAAAACTGTTCCCACAAAGTTTCAATCATAACCCCCCTTGTTGATACTACCTAGAAAAGCCAACATTTAAAAAATATCGATCCGTATTTGAGAATGTGCGTGAACAGCACCAGTGCACAATGTGGATGCTGAATTCGATTTTCCAATGTTCAGAATCAGAAATACATTATTAATCCCCGAGGGGAAATTAAGGTTTTCAGCACAATCCCATTCAAGGAAAAATATTTATGCCTTTTTTCCCACTATTCTGTAAAGACAGCCCTAACATAAAACGTGCAAATGTTCCCACAAAGTTTGAATTATAAACCACATTAACACGGCATAAAAAAGGTCACATTTTTTCACTATTTTGTATAAAAACACGGAATCGCACCTGCTAGTGTTCCCCAAACTGCTCCCTCTAAATATGAATTCAAAGTTACTTTAATTCTGCCTGTAAAAAAATGATATTTTTTTGTGTGTAAAAGACAAAGGAAGATAAAATGCCAGGGGCCGTACTTATCAAGCTTCTTAGAATTACTCCTAAGAAGTCTGCTAAGAGTTGACTTAAGAGTAAATAAATTCTTCGCTGAAAGCTGCACTTAAAAGTTAGTTATCAAGCGTCTTACTCACACTTTCAGCAAAGTGTAGGACTGAATCTTAAGTGTCACACTCAGAGCTGAATTACGACATTACTATGTGCCGTAAACGGAATTTTAGGTGACGTCATTTCTGTGTCCATAGAAATGACCAATCACGGAAGGGAATCCGTTGTCTAAGAATAAAGAAATATCTTGGAAATATTTAAGTGGACAATGGGAGTGTATATTTTGACAATAAACTACAAAATAATACAAAACAAACTAGTCCCCGCCGGCACTCACGCTACCGCTCCCTCTCTTCTCTCGCCCACACACTCACTGACGTCACTCACCTCACGGCCACACACATACGCTACTGTCATAACATTTTCTTTCCAATTCATTAATTAGGCAACTAATTTGAAACTTGTGTGGGTGGCTCTATATATACTAGCCCACTGCAGACACATGCAGAAATCAACAAGGAATCGAAAAGTATTAAATCTGTGACAAAAATAATATCCGCTCTGTCTAAACGATACCGTTTGATCAGCTGCTCGTCATCAAAAAAAACAAAACATTGTTCCGTTCCCTGAACGTTCGCGCACGTCTCTCTCGCCTCAGTGCCATCCCCTGCTGGCAACTCCTAACCACTTAAGACACCTCTGAAGGTCTCTTAAATATCGTGGAGAGTAGGAGTGATTCTTAGACTTAAGAACGTTGATAAAAAGCTTTTATTCTTAAGTTTGAGAGTAGGACTAAATTTCGCAAATTCTCAGGACTTAAGTGTAAAATGGCACTCTAAGAAGCTTGATAAGTACGGCCCCAGATCTTCTGTTGCGCCTCCTGATTTTCCAGGAAGTATTTTAAAAATGAGTCCAAGTTCTGGTTGATGGATGAAGAGACCTGTCCCAATACTTTTGCTCATATTTAGCATGCAGATTTGCGTGCATGAAGCCTCCTCCTTTCTACCTTTTTATCGATTTTATGGCTGCAGGCAACCAACGATGAAAGCTTTATAAATACTTGCTAATGTTGAGTTCTGAAAAATCAACAAAATCCTGTATAAAGTGCTGGTATTTTTGGCACCAACTACTCCCAAGCAGGAATTGAGACTGAACATGCTTTGTTTGCACATTTCCACATTAAGTTTGCCAGCTTTTTATGTCAGTTTGTATGAACAGAAATTACCTTTGTACTGAGAAATGTATTTTTGATTTGTTTCTGCATTTTTGTTTTTATTGCAGTTTTTTGAAAACTCTACTAGATGACATAGTGTTTATTGGATGACATTCCGATAAAGAAATAAAAGGTATATTTATACTATACTGTACTTTAAAAGGTAAGGTAAACACATTCTATGCTGACCTCTAGTGGACTAAAGCAAAACTACAGACTTAATAATACAGCCCCAGTTAAATGCTTTTATTGTGAAATAAAATTGTAAAAAAATGGATAGACATAGTATATATACACTATATTGCCAAAAGTATTTGGCCACCCATCCAAATGATCAGAATCAGGTGTACTAATCACTTGGCCAGGACACAGGTGTATAAAATCAAGCACTTAGGCATGGAGACTGTTTCTACGGACATATGTGAAAGAATAGGCCGCTCTCAGGAGCTCAGTGATTTCCAGCGTGGAACTGTCATAGGATGCCACCTGTGCAACAAATACAGTTGTGAAATTGCTTTGCTCCTAAATATTCCAAAGTCAACTGTTGGCTTTATTATAAGGAAATGGAAGAGTTTGGGAACAACAGCAACTCAGCCCCGTAAACTGACAGTGAGGGGTCAGCGGATGAAGAGGGGGCCGACTTTCTGCACAATCAGTTGCTACAGACTTCATGTGACCTTCCAATTAGCCCACGTACAGTACGCAGAGAGCTTCATGGAATGGGTTTCCATGGCCGAGCAGCTGCATCTAAACCATGTATCACCAAGTCTAATGCAAAGCGTGGTATGCAGTGGTGTAAAGCATGTCGCCAATGGACGCCTTCTCTGGAGTGATGAATCATGCTTTTCCATCTGGCAATCTGATGGACCAGTCTGGGTTTGGAGGTTGCCAGGAGAACGCTACATTTCAGACTGCATTGTGCCGAATGTGAAATTTGGTGGAGGAGGAATTATGGTGTGGGGTTGTTTTTCAGGAGTTGGGCTTGGCCCCTTAGTTCCAGTGAAAGGAAATTTGAATGCTCCAGGATACCAAAACATTTTGGACCATTCCATGCTTTCAACCTTGTGGGAACAGTTTGGAGCGGACCTCTTTGTCTTCCAACATGACTGTGCACCAGTGCACAAAGACAGGTCCATAAAGACATGGATGACAGAGTCTGGTGTGGATGAACTTGACTGGCCTGCACAGAGTCCTGACCTGAACCCGATAGAACACCTTTGGGATGAATTAGAACGGAGACGGAGAGCCAGGCCTTCTCCACCAACACCAGTGTGTGACCTCACCAATGTGCTTTTGGAAGAATGGTCGAAAATTCCTATAAACACACTCCGCAACCTTGTGGACAGCCTTCCCAGAAGAGTTGAAGCTGTAATAGCTGCAAAAGGTGGACCCACATCATATTGAACCCTATGGGTTAGGAATGGGATGGCACTTCCAGTTCATATGGGAGTCAAAGCAGGTGGCCAAATACTTTTGGCAATATAATGTTTATATAACAGTAGTACACAACCTTTGCTAAACAAAATGGAAAAAGAGTTGTGTAATAAGGACAAATTCACCTTTATTTTTCTGTAGATACTAAATAAAAAAAGAAATGTATTGGTGCCCCCTACACAAATTCTGACAAGTAAATAATAAATACTTTTGTAAGTTTAAAGTATCATATAAAGACATTTAAAGTACTCTGGTGTGTTTTCCTAAATCCTGCAGTGGTTTCAGTCTTATTTTATTTAGGAATGTAATGATGGAGTGCTTACATAAAGCTGAGGGATTGCTGCACAAGTGTTTGATTCTTAGCTGACCACAAAGTAACTCCTGAAAGTTGGGAGTGATCACACAAACGAGCAACACGCTGCTTCGTTGTTGCCCCCTGAACATTCTTACTTCCATTTCCCTGTATTGGAAACAAACTACTACCAAAGCTGACGACCGTCCTTGTTCTTAGGATGGGGTCACGGCTGCAAAGCCACAGCAAAGACGCCGACGACGCAATACATGGTGCGGTTTTCCCATCGGACTGTACAGCTTCCTAAAAGACAGAAACAGAAGCAACATCTACAGTAACCAAAGATCAGCGATATAAGGCAAGGAAACTTGATTTAAAACGCACAATTCATACACAAGGCCTGTCAAAGGGCTTTACAGAATATTAAAAGGCAAAAAAATATATATAAATCATATTTCAGATAAAAGTTTGAAAATACAATGATCATAAAAACAATCATACTCAAATTTAAAATGGATCAAATACAGTAGATAAAATACTTTCAGTTGTCATATGCACAATTAAATAAAAGTGTTTTCAGCCTGGATTTGAACATTGCCAACGTTGAGGCCCGTCTCACATCTTCAGGAAGACTATTCCATTTTTTAAGAACACAAAACCGAAACACAGTTTCACCATGTACAATCCTGAATCTAGGCACCAGCAGGAGAGAGAGAGAGACTTTTATTAGTAGGTTGCACAGTACAGTACATATTCCGTACAATTGACCACTAAATGGTAACACCCGAATAAGTTTTTCAACTTGTTTAAGTCGAGGTCCACTTAAATTGATTCATGATACAGATATATACTATCATATAGTATAGGAGTTCACTCCCTGAGGTTCTCAGAGCTGGAGATGGTTCATATGTCTCTAACATGTCAGAGATGTACTTTGGCACAAGACTACGAAAAGACTTGTACACAGGGAGAGCGGGTTTAAAGTCTATTCTCTGAGCAGTGACCTGAATACTGGACTAATATGGCTGTTTTTCATGTGTCAAGTCAGGACTCGAGCAGCAGCGTTTTGGCTGTACTGCAGCTGCTTTACAGGTCGTTTAGAAAGCCTAGTGAGAAGGCCATTACAATAGTCTAACCTGCTGGAGACAAAGGCATGCATTAGCCTTTCTAAGTCTGATTTAGACATTATTTCTCTGATTTTGGCAATGTTTTTCACATGGTAAAAAGCTGCTGGTGTTATTGACTTAATGTGGCTGTTAAAGTTCAAGTCTGAGTCCATTATTACTCGTACATTTCTGACCTGATTATTAGGTTTCAGGGAGAGGGTCTTAAGGTAACTAATAATAGTTTCCCTTTGCTTCTGTGTGCCAAGGACAATGATTTTAATTTTTTCCGAGTTTCGCTGAGGAAAAATTGTTTTGCATCCACACACTGATCTGTTCAATACAGCGACAAAGTGAATCAACAGGCCGACGTTCACCTGCCGTCAGTGACACGTGGATCTGAGGGTCATCTGCGTAGTTGTGGTAGGACACATTGAAGTTGCGTATGAGCTGACCGAGTGGCAGCATGTACAAGTTGAACAATATCGAAAATTTTGCCCTGAGGAACTCTGCAGGTCATAGCTATTTGGTCCGAGACAAAGCCCTTTTGGTTCCTGGAACCTGTAGTTCCAGAAACTAGAGGTTCCTGTAGAAATGTGTGGTTTGTGTTTCCACCGCATTTCACAGTTCTGGGTAGTTTATACAAATACGCATGTACGCACAAGTTTAGTATATTTCTACACTGATACCATGTAAATAAACAGACACTATTAGGTCAGAGTTATTTTACTAAAAAGTAAATGAAATACAAAGCACTAATATACAAAACGATATTTAAAAAATAAAGTGTACCGAATTGTTCATAAAAAGTCAATGTCCAACAGTCAGATAGTCGTCCTCAGTAAATGATGAATTCATGAGGGTCATGTGATTACTTTTGGATCATTTCAGCTGTAAATAACGATAGATAAATAATAAATGTCAGTCTTTATCTCACGCCGACAACACACACACACATCGGCTTTAGCATTGGCTCGTTAGCATTAACATTCTGTTCACTCGGGTTGAGGCTAATAACTACACAAGTGGAATGTCACTGACTACTTTTACAACATGTAATAAAGTAAACAGTTAATATTTGATGACATTTACCTTCATTCCACTCGTGTATTGCCTCAATTATTTCACATTTATCCTACAAAGTCTGAGTAGTAACAAGCTGAGCTCGTTGCTTCGAGTCTGGCTTCATACTCCTCTGTAAATACGTTTAAAATAGTCTGTCCACCTCTCGTATCTATATGAAGTTTGTAAAAAATGATAAACAACAATAAACTGCATATAGTTTAAAGACTATGGCTAAATAAAAACACTGATCAGCGTTCTTCAGCACAAAGATGCCCCACAAAAGTTCTTGCAAGTCGAAAGTGTATTTTCTTCTTCTTTCTCTCCGTTGTCAAGCCTGATGTAATGGAAATACACAAGAAATAAGAAATAAACAAGTCATTTAGCGGTCATGTGTTTGAAAAATAAGTTTTAAAAACGCCCTTAACTGTGTTCAACCAATCATCGTTCGACAGCACAGCCCGCCCCCAATAAGGTTCCACAAATCTTACAAAAGTCCCACCTGGCTGGCAGGAACTCCGAAAACTTCCTGAAGAACTAAATCGCCTTGTTTTTGGTGGAAACAAAGGGAACTTTATTTACCTGGGTAAATGGGAAAGTTCCTGCGGTGGAAAAGGGCCTGCAGTTACCAATTTCAACAAAGTATGTCCTGTGATCAAAAAGACTGCATATGGCAGTCGAAACATGTCAGGTAAAAATTCCATCGAATATGCCGAAAATATTGTCTGATTACAAGAACATTTGAAAAGTTTAGGACTTGAACCAGTTAAGAGCAGAACCTGATATTTCCACAAAGTTTTCTAACCTCTGTGATAAGATAGTATGGTTAACTGTGTCAAAGGCAGTGCTCAGGTCCAGCAAAAACCAAGACTGAGACTTTTCCTCCATCTGTGTTCAGGCGGATATCATTAGTCACCTTGACCAGAGCAGTTTCAGTGCTGTGGCGGGGCCTAAAGCCTGACTGGAAAGTATCAAACACATTGGTAAACAGGAGAACGTCACTAAGCTGTTGGTATACCATTTTTTCTACAACTTGCCCAAAAAATGTCAGGTTTAATATGGGCTGATAGTTGTTGAGTACTGTGGCATTTAGACTACTCTTCTTTAAGAGGGGCTTAAGGACCACAGTTTTTAGGGCCTTTGGTAATGTTTCACTCCGAAGTGAGATGTTAACTAGATGAGCGAATTGCGGTAACAAACTGCTCATCACAGATTTTTAGAAATCTAGTGGGTAACTTATCAAGGCAGCATGTTGATTAACTCAAAACTGTATGTAATTTCTTCAACTGTTTTGTCAGTATCAGGAGTGAAATGTACCAGCGCTAGTTGACTAGCTGGCTACAGATTAGCTATTTGTTCTCCAGAAATAATTAGATTAAATGCCTTCAACTTTATCATGAAGGAATATTGCAAACTCATTGCACTTTGATGTGGAAATGAGTTCTATTGGAAGTGAAATTGGAGGGTTTTTTCATCTGTTTACAAACAGGACACGAGTGGTTACATTTTAATTATTTCAAAAAAATAGGTTTCCCTTCTACGCAAAGTCTGGTTGAACACATTTAACTTTTCTTTGTAAATCTCATAATGAGTTTGGAGCTTTTATTTGCGCTATTTCCGTTTGGCTCTGCGGCACTACCTTTTTTGTGTCCGAACCGAGTCTTTATTTCTCCATGCTGCCTCTTTCCTACTTTTAACCATTCTAACCTAAACAGGAGCAATGGTGTCCAAAACCTTTACAACACTTGATGTATGAGTTCAACAGATCATCAACATTACATACGGGGTGTTTTCTAACCTATATCATTTCCACAAACTGTGTCAGTATTCTTATCATTTATGAGTCTTCCCCTAACAGCCACAGACCCAACTGCTGCTTTGGGTCGAATAGACAAGTTGAAGAAAACACAGGATGATTTGATAAAGCAACATTGGTAACATTAACGTTTGAACTTGCAAGACCCTTCGTAATGACCAAATCAAGAGTGTGGCCTCTGCTGTGGGTGGGCTTGTGTACATGCTGAGTTGGACCAAACATTTCAAGGACAACACTGAGTTCTTTAGCATGCCTGTCATTGGCTACATCTACATGCACATTTAAGTCCCCTGTGATTATCAACAATCAAAGTCAGTGCACACAAATTAAAGTAGTTCCATAAAATAAATGAATTTGAATTCTGTGGTTTGCAGATTGTGATAAAAAAGTATGAATACCGTGTTTTCCGGACTATAAGGCGCACTTAAAATCCTTTTTTTCCCTTAAAACTTGACAGTGCGCCTTATAACCCGGTGCGCCTAATGAACGGGATGATTCAGTTTTTTCTCACCGACTTCGAAGCAATTTTATATGGTACGTGGTGTAATAAGTGTGACCAGTAGATGGCAGTCAAACATAAGAGATACGTGGTAGGAGGTATGATGGCAATTTTTAATTTTCCTGAGGGAACTCTCCTAAAGGAATCAATAAAATAATATCTATCTATCTATCTATATCACTCAAGTAAACAACACCAACATTTTATATGTTCCATTGAAAATATAGAACATAACACACGGCGCTCAAATCTATCAAAATGTTTTAGTATGACTTTGGTAAGCTATGAAGCCGCTCCGCTTGGTGGATTGTCGGCGCATTAAACATACGAGTATTACTATGGTGTGTGTATAAGATAAGACACATTATCTGGCGTTTTGTTTCGCAATATTATGCAAAAGCAACTTTTCTTACCTTCTGGTACCTGCTGATCTGTATTTGGGATCTGCATAAATCCTGAAAATTTGCGCACGTTCGCCTTTGTAGTCCGTACCAATGACGTACTCGATAGGCTTCTTCTTTTTCTCTATCTTCTTATGTGAAATTCATCCTCCGCCGTTGCCATTTCTAAAATAAAGTAGCGTAAAGTTCTTACCTTATCTGTCAGTAAACTCGCCATGAAAGTGCTAAAACATACCGGTATAGTGAGTTTACATAATTCACCCAAGGAACTTTAGTTATTAGAGTTTCGGTCGGACGGTTTTTCACGGGACACATTTCCGGATGAGGAGATGATGCTCTGATATTGATTTATGTAAAGTCTGAATGTCATTAAAACAGTTAGCTCCATCTTTTGACACTTCTTCCGCACCCGTCCTTGCACGCTACACCGCTACAACAAAGATGATGGGGAGAAGACGCTGCCAAAGGTGAGCCACGTAAATAAGACCGCCCACAAAACGGCGCATCCGGAAGGGACTGTCAGAAAGCGACTTGAAGATGATCTGTAAAACATCATCTATGCAACAGTTTGTGCTGAAAAAAAAGTTTCGTTGTACTTGTGCAATGACAATAAAGACTTATCCTATCCTATCCAGTTTGACCAAAGAACCACCATTACATGTTATGTAGACCACAAGGAAGTGTATTCAATTTAGAAAAAAAGTAAAAATAATATGACTCCTTTAATGCGCCCTATAATCCGGTGCCCCTTTTTATATGAAAAAAGATCGAAAATAGACCATTCATCGGCAGTGTGCCTTATAATCCGGTGCGCCCTATGGTCCGGAAAATACGGCAAATTTTTTAATCTCCATATTGAATGACACATATTCAAATGATAAAAAAAACAAAAAACTAATGACAATTTGTGGGTGCGGATATTCTCCCTGAATATGGCACAAACAGCCCAGCCCTCTGGGTTTGTTGTGAGTCAAACACACAGTTAAAGTGAAATGGGCTTAATATAACAGGAAGCTTTGCTGTTTTTGAGGACGCACAGCACGAGGAGCAATATTACACTTTCTTATATGTATTTGTTTTATTATACAGTGGTTTCCATCTCTTCGCACTTATGTGATGGTTAAACATGTTAAGACTTAAAACATAGCCAATATAGTCAACAAAGATTTATGATCGCCACTGTTTGATGATGGATTTGATTATTTAAAAAATAGCTTTAAAATCAATACTTTTTGGAAGTGGACCAGTGTTCTGTGTACTTACCGTCCGTGGTGTTGTCCCAGTAACAGGAGTTAGCCGTGTGGAGACCAGCCCCGCTCTTCTGCATGATGGTGCAGTTAACTAAAACATAACCCAAACACCCACTTTGAGTGAGCCGCGCCAACGCAACATGCATGATTATGCACCTTATGTTGTACCTATGTACTTGAAAGGTTTGACTTGTTTGACGAGATGAGTCAAAGACTGTTCCACAATGCTGGCGGTCCACTGGTTTACTTTACTTTGGCTGTAGTCCGTACCGCCGATGACGCCCTCGATGCACTGAAACAAGAAAACAACTGCACTTTTTTGAAATTTTGCCTACCGTTCACAATCATGAGAGACGAGAACAAATATGTTGTTTTTTTTTTTAGGATTTTAAAGAAACGTTTGGAAGATGCGGCTAATGGGAGTCACCGTTGTAGCCTTCAAAGCCCTCTAAAACAACTCCAAAACCCTCCATCAACGTTTTATATACACACTGTAAGTGTATATATATATACAGTATATATATGTATAAATACAATGGAGTAACAGACACATCCATAACACTATGTAATATGTACAATATTAACCTTATTTTGGTCATTTCAAGCATTGCCAGGACATCTTTCTTCAGTGCATTTATTTCCGTTTCCATAGCAGCGCACTTCCGATTTCCAGCAACAAAGGTGTGTTCTTACTTACGGAAAAAAACGTGAGTGTTCTCTAATCATGGCAGACTTGGTAACAGACAATGAAGATGACTAAGAATTCTCAAACTTATCTTTTTTAACCTGAACATACCAAGGATGAACTGCTGCTTCCAGAAGCGAGCACAAAGGAAGGGTGAAACGTCGGAGCGGACGGAAGCCGAGAGAGACCTTGGAGCCAAGCTATTTCAAAATAAATAGTGTGCTTACCCAAACTAAACCGGAAAATGCGTCCCCGGCTAGCTGGACCAAACGCACAACTGTCCATCGAGTGACTCACTATAAAATTGATCTTGACACACGCAGCACATCATGCGTGTTGTTATAACTACATACGCTGTCGAGACCCTCTGTATAGACTGGACCATGACACAAACAACAAGCAATAACCGAACCGGCGTACAGTGGAGCCTGACCGAGCAGTTGGAAGACCTGGATTTTGCTGATGATTTAGCACTGATTTAGCACTCCTAGCACACACACACCAACATATGCAGGATAAGTCATGCAAACTGGAAACAACAGCTGCTTCGCTTGGACTCAAAATCAACACATCAAAAACTAAGTTAATGCGTATCGACAACAAGAACAACTCCCCAATAAACATGGATCATAATCAGTTAGACGAGGTTGCCACCTTTACATACCTAGGAAGCATTATTGCTGTGGACGGAGGAACGGAGGAGGATGCCAGTGCCAGAATTGGAAAAGCAAGGACCACATTCATTATTCTAAATAAAATCTGGTAAAGCAAAAAAACATATCACTCAAGACCAAACTGCAAATCTTCAACTCAAACGTCAAATCCACCTTACTCTACAGTTCAGAAACCTGGAAGATCACCGCCAACATACTCAACAAAATACAGACATTCTTCAACCGCTGCCTCCTAGGTATCTGCTGGCCTAACACCATCTCCAATGCCAACCTGTGGGACCTCACTAGACAAGACACAATAGAAACACAAATCAGGAGGAGGAAATGGAACTGGATTGGTCACACACTGCGTAGACACAATAGATCAATCACGAAACATGCTCTAACATGGAACCTGCAAGGCAAGAGGAAGAGAGCCACCTGGAGAAGAACCACAGAGCAGGAGATGAAGGCGCAAGGGCTGTCATGGCAACAACTGGAGCGGAGGGCACAAGACCGAAGGGGATGGAGGAGTTTCATCAATGGCCTATGTTCCTTAGGGAATTTAAAGGCCTAGGTAAGTAATATGTTTTTCAGTAAGTTTTTCACTCAGTACAGATTGGTGTCCAGTCGCAGTGTGTTAACATTACAAACTCAAACACGATTCTGGGGCTGATTTATAAGCTAGCTTATCTCTTGCCGTAGCTAGTTGTTACGGTTAATACTAAAGCATGCCGGTGTGTTAGTACGCTGGAAAAAAAAGAGTTATTCCGTGGTCGCTCTTACAATAACAATGACGCTACAGTAGGGATGTAACGGTACACAAAAATTTTGGTTCGGTACATACCTTGGTTTAGAGGTCACGGTTCGGTTCATTTTCGGTACAGTAAGAAAACAACAAAATATAAATTTTTGGGTTATTTACCAAATTTGTAAACAATGGCTTTATCCTTTCAACATTGGGAACACTATAATAATTCTGCCCACGTTAATCAACATTAAACTGCCTCAAGTTGTTGCTCAGATTAAATAAAATGACAAAACTTTTCTTCTACTTATAAAAAGTGCAACATTAAACAGTTTCAAGTCAACTCATCATGCTTAATTTATTACAGCATTTGGGAAGCCTGTAGTTGATTTGTATTATGTAAATGTTATATTTTTATCAACATGTAATAGCAGGGACCCTGCCATTCAAAACTAGGCTGCTCCATTACTAAGGATTAATGTAACTATAGCTGAAAAAATAGTACAATAGCAATAGGAGAGACAATTCATCCCTGAACACCATGGAGTTCATGTAGGCTTTATGATGCAGTTACATTATTATATCAACTATCAGAGACTGAAACTCTTCATTTAACATAATGTCCTTTTTTGCTGCTTCAACACAGCTCAATCAACACAGACAAAGGTAAAGTGAAATAACAGACAGACAGGGCTTTGCTGTCCGTAACACACACACACACATACACACACACAAACACACACACACACCGCAAAATGAGCTAACGTTACGCTAAAAGCGAATTAGCCTTCACCTCAAGCCAGGACTGCGAGCAAGCGAGCTGAGCTGCAGTTTATATTTCTAGAACGTCAACGGGCTCATGGTGATGTTACTAGTAGTGGACTGGGAGGTGTTTATTATAATTTGGGGAGAGTCCGCTGCCTGATGCTTTCCTGCTAAACGCTAAGCACTGACTAAATGCGCTCTGAATACGCACTGCTGATTGGCTGTTATCACTCTGAATACGCACTGCTGATTGGCTGTTACCGCTCTGAATACGCACTGCTGATTGGCTGTTACCGCTCTGAATATGCACTGCTGATTGGCTGTTACCGCTCTGTTTGTAACCAATCAGATGGTTGTGTGGGTGGGACAACGCTGGGTGCTGTGTAGAGTACTGACAGGGACAGGCGGAAGGAAGCGGAGCAGCTTGTTAAGATTTTAGCTTAGGCGGCTACTTTATATGTTCGTGTGGAAACTCGTTCGGTACACCTCCGAACCGAACCCCCCGTACCGAAACGGTTCAATACGAATACACGTACCGTTACACCCCTATGCTACAGCTTTAATATTATACAGATTACGGAAAGTAAATTAAGAATTGTTGGTGGTTTTAGAATGCATTTTAAAGTGATTTAGTGGTAGCCGTTGCTAGCCACCTAGAACAAGCCAATTTTTACATGTTAGACTTCAAAATACACATTTTGTCTTCTTGTCTCTCATAAGGATTGTGAACAATAGACAACATTAAAAAAAAAAGTGCAGTTCCCCTTAAATAGTACAATATTTATCATTACAGAAATTGTTATCTTTTATACCTCTTTAATGTTGTTACTGGCGTCATCAGCATTGAAGAGCACCTATAAGAAAAACACAGCGTGTGAATGGAACTCGTACCACCCACTTTGGAGCAAACATATTAAATTAGCTTAGCAGAAAATCATATATTTTCCACCTTTTGATGTTTATAACTGATTTTTAGTTTTATTCCCAAAGTTTTTTCAAAACGTAATATTATGCATTGCTCAAGAACATTTGATTGCTGTATTAAATCAAATTGTTTTTTTAATGTATTTTTTTATTTTATGAACCTTTATTTATAATATGAACACAATGATTGTATTCTATGAATACAATCAAGAAATAATAATAAACAAAACAAGTACAGCAATAGTACACAAACAGTACAAAACAGCGCCAGGTGGTTGTAAACTCAATAAAGTAACTAAAATAGAATTCAATTTATATATATGGTTCAGGCATCTGGTCAGGATGCCACCTGAACGCCTCCCTATGGAGGTGTTTCGGGCACGTCCGACCGGTAGGAGGCCACGGGGAAGACCCAGGACACGTTGGGAAGACTATCTCTCCCGGCTGGCCTGGGAACGCCTGGACGAAGTGGCTGGGGAGAGGGAAGTCTGGGCTTCCCTGCTTAGGCTGCTGCCCCCGCGACCCGACCTCGGATAAGCGGAAGAAGATGGATGGATGGATATATATTTATAACAAAATGTAAAGCCATAGGCTCACACAAATTCCGTAAATAATTCAAATTTGGAACACAGCATCATAGTTTTCAGTTTGTTGGTTGTTAGAGGTAGAGAGTGTTTTAAAGTAGAGTTCTAATTCTTTTTTAAAGGCACAAAAAACAGGTCGGGTATTGAGAAACTAACATTTATGGATATAAAACTTAGCCAATAGTATAATGAGGTTGCAAAGGGTCTATTAAATCACGTACAACTAGTCAGGAGAACACTCTGACGTCATCAAGGTGAGACACAATTATGTCATAGCGATTAGAAATATAATCCTGTCGTACAGCAAACTAGCAAACCCAAACTCGCTCCTCCTCGCCACACACACCCTGGTCATGTTAACTGCTAGCGGTCTTAAAATGCAGGTAAATGTCACCAGCCGTACCTCTTCGCCAGAGTTATATTCCTCCATTTCAGCCTGGGTTGGTTTTATCAGCAGGACCGCTTGTCGTAATGTTGTTCCTGTCCAAACCAACGAGTGCAGAAAAGAGATAACACAAACTGCTAATAGTCAGTCTTCACTACGGCGACCTCTAGCGGTTTCTTTCTTTCCATCCATCCATTTACTACAGCTTATTCCCTTCGGGGTCGCTGGAGCCTATCTCAGCTACAATCGGGCGGAAGGCGGGGTACACCCTGGACAAGTCGCCCCCTCATCGCATTTCTTTTAGTTTATTTCGAACATGAACACACTTACAGCATAATACATCGCACAATTTCATATCATTTCTCTTTACACCATGTCCGAAAAGGAGTGGGAAGAAGTGAAGCTTATTTAAATCCTACCCCTTTCCCACTTCAGAGCGTTTATATATACATTCATTTACTGACCTTTTTATAGTAAAATGACATCCGCGAATGAGTAATACAACAGTTTTGTAATATGTAATTCATTAAGTCAGTCATTATTAACATACTGAGATGAAGAATATCTTATTTTCAATAAGGTTGAAAGTATTTGTCATAATTCTTCTTCTTTGTACTTTGTAAACACTATTAATTTGAACAACCTCTTAAACTGGATCATGTCAGTACAATGTTTAACTTCTTTACTTAATCCATTCCATAATCTAATTCCACATACTGATATGCTAAAGGTTCTAAGTGTTGTACGTGCATACAAATGTTTTAAATCAGATTTTCCTCTAAGGTTATTATCCTATTTAGTTGAGAAGAATTGTTGTGCATTGTTTGGTAGCAGGTTATAGTTTGCTTTGTACATAATTTTAGCTGTTTGCAATTTTACCAAATCATCGAACTTTAATATTTTTGACTCAATAAATAAAGGGTTTGTATGTTCTCTATATCCAACATTATGTATCAGTCTAATTGATCTTTTTTGTAACACGGTTAACGAATGTAGCGCACATTTGTAGTTATTTCCTCATATTTCTGCACAATAACTCAGTTTATTTGTGTACATCATTTAAATAATCTCTGATGTTTCTTTCTAGTATTGACATATTTTTTTCCCCCTATTCTTGGAAGGATTAGCTTGTGGCGAATGAGGTGAGTTAAACATAATATTTCTGAAAATACATATTTAATTTAAATCTCACTTTAACAGTTAAAAGTTGAATGCATATTCGTGTTATTATTTCAAACTGCACTTATTCTTTCCTAAATCGCTGGTGTTACTGCTTACCACTAGATGGAGCCAGCGTGCCGCCAGATGTTTAATATCTGCAGAACTCTTTCCCCCTGTAGATACTGCCATCGAACCACTTTGTAGTTAAAGAGGCTGTTTGCAACTTGTTCATAGTTACATTTTTTAAACAAAAATATACAACAAGAACACCATTGGCCAGAGAATAGATGGATAGACAGATAGATAGATAGATAGATAGATAGATAGGTAGATAGATAGATAGATAGATAGATAGATAGATAGATAGATAGATAGACAGACAGATAGACAGACAGACAGACAGACAGACAGACAGACAGACAGACAGACAGACAGACAGACAGACAGACAGACAGACAGACAGATAGATAGATAGACAGACAGACAGACAGACAGACAGACAGACAGACAGACAGACAGACAGACAGACAGACAGACAGACAGACAGACAGATAGATAGATAGATAGATAGATAGAACTTTATTGATTCCTTCAGGAAAATTAAAATTCCAGCACCAGTGTACAGAATTGAGATCGAATTTAAAAAGTACAAAGTAAATAATGGGGGTATAAATGGAAACAAAATAGAAAAATATTACAATAAGAATACAAATAAAAAGCAACAATGAGAATAAAAATATAACAGTAAAATAAGAATATAAAAAGAGAAACTAGGCAGTAGTGACCATGTTATGAAAAAGTGTTACCATTAGTGGTTTAACAGAACACATTTGTTTTTAAACTGTCTATATTTTTGTTTTTTATTATATAGGTTTATGTAATCATCCCTGCGATGAGGTGGTGACTTGTGCAGCTAGGGTAGACTCCAGCACCCCCCTTTACCCCGATAGGGACAAGCGGTAGAAAATGGATGGATGGATGGAAGTTTATGTAATGTATTTAAAATTCCATCCCGAACAAAAATAATTTGTGCTTACGGCTGTCACTCACTCTGTCTCGTCAACACGTAGGTGCAGGGAGCACATGAACACATACTAAAGTAGTCCAAGAAAAGTAACAAATAATTAGCAGTCATGTTGTTATGATAAAATATACATTCAACGACAGCTACCACTATCTGAATCGCTATCACTATCACTGGTTTGCAAAGTTTTTTCACAAAGTACCACCTAAGAAAAAACTTGGCTCTCCAAGTACCACCATAATGACCAACATTAAAACACAGTAGCGTTGTAGTCTTAAGCATTCATCAAAAACATGGCTGAGGTTAAGTATATTTAATATTTTTGGCCACTGTAACATTGCACACAGTTTGAACAGTAACACTGTGTTTGAATTAGGGTTGTACGGTATACCGGTATTAGTATAGTCCCGCGATACTAATGAATCTTATTCGGTAGTATACCGCCTCTGAAAATGATACCAAGTACAGTAGCGTATCTAGTCGATACTACTATGATTATGTCAATATTTTTTGGCATCACAACATCATCTTTCGTTTAAAAAAATGTATATTATGTTTATGAACTCAGGAAATATGTCCCTGGACACATGAGGACTTTGAATATGACCAATGTATGAGCTTGTAACTACTTGGTATCGGATTGATACCCAAATTTGTGGTATCATCCAAAACTAATGTAAAGTATCAAACAACAGAAGAATAAATGAATATTACATTTGAACAGAAGTGTAGATAGAACATGTTAAAAGAGAAAGTAAGCAGATATTAACAGTAAATGAACAAGTAGATTAATAATTCATTTTCCACCACCTGTCCTTAATAATGTTGACAAAATAAAAGAATGGAAAATGACACAGTATGTTACTGCATATGTCAGCAGCTAAATTAGGAGCCTTTGTTTGCTTACTTACTAATAAAAGACAAGTTGTCTTGTATGTTCACTATTTTATTTAACTTGCAATAAGAAACATATGTTTAATGTACCGTAAGATTTTTTGTTAAAATAAAGCCAATATTGCAATTTTTTGTGGTCCCCTTTATTTAGAAAAGTACCGAAAAGTACCGAAAGTTAAAGTTAAAGTTAAAGTACCAATGATTGTCACACACACACCAGGTGTGGTGAAATTATTCTCTGCATTTGACCCATCACCCTTGATCACCCCCTGGGAGGTGAGGGGAGCAGTGAGCAGCAGCGGTGGCCGCGCCCGGGAATAATTTTTGGTGATTTAACCCCCAATTGCAACCCTTGATGCTGAGTGCCAAGCAGGGAGGTAATGGGTCCCATTTTTATAGTCTTTGGTATGACTCGAGTCTTTGATATGACTCGAGTCTTTGACAAATAATTTTAGTACCGGTACCGGTCCCAAAATATTGGTATCGTTACAACACTAGTACCTATACTACCATTTAGAGCAGGGGTCGGCAACCCAAAATGTTGAAAGAGCCATATTGGACCAAAAATACAAAAACACATCTGTCTGGAGCCGCAAAAAGTTAAAAGCCATATTACATGTGTCATGAGATATACATTTAATTAAGAGGACTTAAAGGAAACTAAATGAGCTCAAATATACCTACAAATGAGGCATAATGATGCAATATGTACATATCGCTAGCCTAAATAGCATGTTAGCATCGATTAGCTTGCAGTCATGCAGTGACCAAATATGTCTGATTAGCACTCCACACAAGTCAATAACATCAACAAAACTCACCTTTGTGCACTCATGCACAACGTTAAAAGTGTGGTGGACAAAATGAGACAGAATAAAAGTGGCATAAAACACGTCCTAGAAAGTCGGAGAAAGTTACACATGTAAACAAACTATACGGTGAGTTCAAGGACCGCCAAAATTAGTAGGACAAAACGGCGCTCGCCAAATACTCGAATTAGTGAAGCATGTTTAATATAAGCAGTGTGATTTATAACAATTAGGGAGGTTTGTGTCATGTTTGTCCTCCTACAGAAACCATACTAAACAAAAAAATAGATTTTTTTCCCCCTCATCTTTTTCCATTATTCATACATTTTTGAAAAATCTCCAGAGAGCCACTAGGGCGGCGCTAAAGAGCCGCATGCGGCTCTAGAGCCGCGGGTTGCCGACCCCCGATTTAGAGGAAGAGTATCGAATTGTTCCACGCATTTTACATGCAAGATGCATTATTTGTGTTAAATGAATAATGCCAAAATATTATTATTATTCATTATAATAAGAGCTGAATACATGACAATATTTAGAGGGATTTTTTTACCCGGCAGAATCTTTGGGCTTCAATGAGAGAATATGGACACACACTCACCACGCCCCCTCATCCAGGAACACCCTGCCAGTGGGTGTGTGTACTCACACAGTGCCGAGGCGCACCAGCGAGCAGCCCACACACTTGTCACGGATCCCCGGCATTAGCTGGCTCCTCTCCCCGGCCCCCGGAGCTCCCTCGCCGGCTTCCCCGTCACCCTCCTCCGGCAGGTAAGACGTCTTTCCCCGCTCTCACTCTCTCTCTGCGGGTCATACAGCACTCAAAAGAAAAGGGAGAAAAAAACCACCCTCGTCTTTTTCCCCCCTCACTGACATATGGCAGCAGATTTCAACTAGTTACTCTTCGTTTTGTTGCCTTCAAACAAGATGATGGGCAGGGTGTGAAGACGACCATGTAACCAGGTAAGCTCAGTCTCGTCCCCGGTGGGACCGTGTGAAGTTCGGGGGCTTTGCACAGGTGCAATGCAGCAAAAAGCCCGTTTTCTCGTCACGGCAGCTGTGTTGTTGTTAAGGCGAACTCTCCACTTCACGCAAGCTGCAGCCTTGTAGAGCAGTGTTTTTCCACCTTTTTGGAGCAAAGGCACATTTTTGTTCATTGAAAAAAAAAATGCGGTGGCACACCACCAGCAGAAAACAAAAAATGTAAACTCTGTAGTTGATATTGACAGTAAAAAGTCATTGTTGCAATTGTTGGATGTGAATTCAAACCAGAACCAACCATGCATCACTATAGTTCTTGTCTCAAAGTAAGTGTCCCGACCTGTCACATCACGCCGTGACTTATTTGGAGTTTTTTGGTGTTTTCCTGTGTGTAGTGTCTTGCGCTCCTATTTTGGTGGCTTTTTCTGTTTTGTTGCTATTTTCCCTGTAGCAGTTCCATGTCTTCCTTTGAGCGCTATTCCCCGCACCTGCTTTGTTTTAGCAATCAAGACTGTTGTGCGGACGCTATCCCTCTTTGTGTGGAAATTGTTGATTGTCATGTCATGTACGGATGTACTTTGTGGACGCCGTCTGCTCCACACGCAAGTCTTTGCTGTCGTCCAGCATTCTGTTTTTGTTTACTTTGTAGCCAGTTCAGTTTTAGTTTCGTTTTCCATAGCCATCCTTAAGCTTCAATGCCTTTTGTTTATTTTTGGTATAAGCATTAGATACAACGTTTATTTTGAATGAATGAATTAATTTATTTATTCTGGCAGACATATATAGCAACACGTCATCACTGTTTGTAATTTGACAGACGTGCAACGGCACCCACCGAAAAGGGATGCGGGAAAAAAAGCAAGATTGCTTATCCATGACCCGCCCCTAATTTACAATCAACTTATATGTTGGTTGTATATGTTGGTTATATAGTCCAAGTTTCAACAGCAGATTTGATGGATACATGACAATTTCAGAACAAGAATAACATATGCTGGAAAACCCTTTGTCAATAGCATTGAGCGACCATGAGATTAGCTCCATCTTGCCTGGGTATCTTTTGTCTTCTGAAGCCTTGTCGGGTGTGTTATGTCCCTGATTCCACAGTGAGTTCTTTTGCACCTGTGTCCCACAGTTGAGATCGTCCAAACAACTAGTCATGTTTTTGATAGTTTCCCAACAACACATTTTGTACCGCTAGGTTGAACACTCTTAGGCTAGAAGACAGTTTAATTTACAAAGCAATTAGCTACCTGCTGCCACCTACTGATATGGAACAGTATTACACGGTTACTCTGCCGAGCTCTAGACCGCACCGACACTCAACAATGGTACTTTATTTGCACATTATAGTTACTGGTTTGCATAAAATATTTTTAACCCAAATAGGTGAAATTACATAATCTCCCACCGGTTGAAAAACACTGTTCTAGGGGGTTTATAGGGCAAAGCTTTTTGAAGCATAAACGACAAATAATGAAAAGTTGCAGTGATGTGTGATACTTCACATGTAGAAGGACAGACATATTTCTTGCAATTTGACAATGTTTTACATCCCATTGTTATACACAAGTAGGGCTCCATTCGGTTCAAGAGTATGTTCAATATCTATTTTGCTGGCAGTTTCTTAAATGTCTCAAGTGCTAAATAAACCAATTTCAATATATAGATTTCAGTATCTGCTGCACTTCAAGCCGCACGAGATGTCAGATGGTATACGTTGTGGTTGTCGCCTATACCAAATACTATTAGTATATAAACATTGCATACAAGCTTAATTTTGTGAGCAGTTTTAAAAATATATATTTTAGTTGCCTTATTTAGCTGGGACAACCCCTATATGATACATATTTTATTTGAAGTGTATATATATTATAAGTGGGAATCTTCGTGCAGCTCACAATTCGATTACGATTCAGGAGCCATGATTCGATTAATGATGCATCTCTAATTTATGTAAATTGATGCAGCAATTGATAAGAAGGTCCTGGGTTCGATCCCCGGGCTCGGGGTCTTTCTGTGTGGAGTTTGCATGTTCTCCCGTGACTGCGTGGGTTCCCTCCGGGTACTCCGGCTTCCTCCCACCTCCAAAGACATGCACCTGGGGATAGGTTGATTGGCAACACTAAATTGGCTCTAGTGTGTTAATGTGAGTGTGAATGTTGTCTGTCTATCTGTGTTGGCCCTGCGATGAGGTGGCGACTTGTGCAGGGTGTACCCCGCCTTCCGCCCAAATGCAGCTGGGATAGGCTCCAATCATTAATTGATCAATGAAATATAAAACATATAATGTACACTCTACAGGAGTAGGAAAATATATTAGACATGTCCTCCATGAGTAGCAAAAAATATTATAAATATCCCTCAGTGTGATGCATATTTGTAAATTAATAAACAAATATACATATATGATAAAGAAAAAGGATAGAAATAAAATAAAATGTAAAATACTAATTAAAAGTAGTGCGACTTGTCCAGGGTGTACACCGCCTTCCGCTCAAATGCAAATGGGATAGGCTCCAGCCACCCCAACGACCCCGTGAGGGACAAGTGGTAGAAAATGGACGGATGGTTGGATATTTAAAAGGGGAGAAATTCCTTAATTATCAAACAAAGTATTAAAAAAATGGCCTGAGTAGGACAAAACATTAGACACATCCCTCAGTATGATGCAAATTTTAAATAAATAATTCATGGTTTAAAAAAGATTAATCCACAAACTACAAAGGTCAGATAAAATAAATGTATGCTTACCTATATATATATATATATATATATATATATATATATATATATATATATATATATATATATATATATATGTATGTATGTATGTATGTATGTATGTATGTATGTATGTATATATATACACATATATATATATATATATATATATATATATATATGTATGTATGTATGTATGTATGTATGTATGTATGTATGTATGTATGTATGTATGTATGTATGTATGTATGTATGTATGTATGTATGTATGTATGTATGTATGTATGTATGTATATATATATATATGTATACACATACATATATATATATATATATATATACATATATATATATATATATATGTATATATATATATACATATATATATATATATATATGTATATATGTATATATATATATATATATACACATACATATATATATATATATATACATATACATATACATATATATATATGTATTGTAATTATTTTAATAATTCATGAAATTTGATTCACTGTATATTTTTGTACATTATAAATAAATAATAAATGATAAATGGGTTATACTTGTATAGCGCTTTTCTACCTTCAAGGTACTCAAAGCGCTTTGACAGTATTTCCACATCATCCATTCACACACACATTCACACACTGATGGCGGGAGCTGCCATGCAAGGCGCTAACCAGCAGCCATCAGGAGCAAGGGTGAAGTGTCTTGCCCAAGGACACAACGGACGTGACTAGGATGGTAGAAGGTGGGGATTGAACCCCAGTAACCAGCAACACTCCGATTGCTGGCACAGCCACTCTACCAACTTCGCCACGCCGTCACATTAAAAATTATGCGCACATTACGAGACTGTGAAAGATTACTAGAAATGTTTATCAGTGGGATGCATACTTATATAAAGTAATAGTGAAACAAATCGTAATAAGATCATTACAAATAGTAAGCCACAGTACAAAATACTGACTTATAGAAACATCCCTCAGTATGATGTACGCTGTTACATAAAATCTGAAACAAGAACCACGCATTATGGATGCAACTCTTATATTGGCTCTCACGACATGGTACCGGTGTACCCAATGTTTTTTCTCGCGTTTTTTGCAAAATGGATGTTTTTTACTACGCTTGTGTATTTAACACAGCTGGGCATACATTTCAAGTGACAGAGTATTGTGTAAAATAACCCTGTGGAGCGCCCCTGCCTCATTACTGCTACTACACTTCTTGTGCTGCTGTCTAATAAGGGCACTGAAGGAAAAAAATACAACACAAGCAGTCTCCCGAGAGCAGTCAGAAAAAGAGAAAATACTCCCAATGTGTTTCATGTGTGCGCACATTTAGTGTAATTGTGCCAAATTGATCACATTCATGGAGGCTGAGTGATGCTTTAACGATAAAAGGAAGAGAATGTGGAGCACGCGTCAGGCTATGGTAATAAAAGGGGGAGTAAGGACAAGAAAAGCCTAGGGACTCCCCATTCCTCGACAACCCGGTCATCACTTGCTGCAATGGTGTGTTGGTGGGGGGGTGCGCAGTGTATCATCATGACACACATGTTACATTTATAGTGCTAGCATGGGGATGCTGAAGCAGTCCCCCCCTCCTTCTCCAGCTGCTGCACTGAATCAGGTCTGATGGTGGTATTATAGTGCGGGGTTTCCCTCCCTCCTACTCACAGGTGCCTCCCCGCTGCTGCACACTCGTTTGGTATGCAGCCCCAAGCCTCCTGCAGCACCAGACAGACACAGTGTCCCCCTGTTCGTTCTGAATGGAGGAGCCCCCCGTGACGGGCATGATAAAGCCACGTATCGATCCTTAGGACGGTCCAGCATGTGGAATGTGTCGCTCTCGGCAAGGTTAGGCTGTGCAGTCGCTACATCTTGACGTCTTGTCGTAATATTTGCAACTAATTCAGGCTGGGTTTGCTGCCTAGATGGGCTGCAGAAGGTCGGTCTTGGTGTAAAATAACTCCCAAATCCCTGCACACAGAAGGGTGAACATGTGTCAAAACAGGCTCCTGTCCTGTGTTGGTTGTGTTATTATTTTTCCCAAAGTTTGACCCCAACTTGAAATTCCTGTGCTCTCTACAAAACACTGACAGTAACTTTCAGGTGTTTTGCTGAACAGCCATACAATTTGGACTGACAAACAAACGTGTGTTAAAATGGGTTGGAAAAACATGGTTGCTATTAAGCAAAATGTACTTGCAGAGGCACAGGCAGGACTTAGCAACTAATTGGCTATAATTCATTGGCCATTTGTCTTATGATTTTAAACTCCGAATGCATATTGTATACATTAGTGTGAAAGGGAAATAAATTATACATGACAGTTTGCTGCTTAAACGGGCAGCAGGAACTTGGAAGTAAACGCCCATGTTCTGAAGCAGCCCAAACATGGCAGTGCAAAATAATGCTAAACAAAGACCGAGTTATGAGTTTTGTGTGGGACAATCTACTAAACAGGTTGCAGAAGAAACGGAAGTAGTATTTACGACATTCAGTCATAGTGGTAGCTCAATTTACGACAAGCACATTGCGTTAGAAGACAGATTTTATAACTGATTGATTGATTGATTGAGACTTTTATTAGTAGGTTGTACAGTGAAGTACATATTCCGTACAATTGACCACTAAATGGTAACACCCGAATACGTTTTTCAACTTGTTTAAGTCGGGGTCCACTGATTGATTCATGATACAGATATATACTATCATATATACTATCATCATAATACAGTCATCACACAAGATAATCAAATTGAATTATTTACATTATTTACAATCAGGGGTGTGGAGGGGGGGGGGGGGTAGGATATGGACATCAAGTAGTGGACATCAAGTAGAGGACATAGAGAGAGAGAGAGAGAGAGAGAGAGAGAGAGAGAGAGAGAGAGAGAGAGAGAGAGAGAGAGAGAGAGAGAGAGAGAGAGAGAGAGAGAGAGATCAGAAGGCATAAGAAAAAGTATCTGCATTTGATTGTTTACATTTGATTATTAGCAATCCGGGGAGGGTGTTAGTTTAGGGTTGTAGCTGCCTGGAGGTGAATTTTTATTGCGGTTTTGAAGGAGGATAGAGATGCCCTTTCTTTTATACCTGTTGGGAGCGCATTCCACATTGATGTGGCATAGAAAGAGAATGAGTTAAGACCTTTGTTAGTTCGGAATCTGGGTTTAACGTGGTTAGTGGAGCTCCCCCTGGTGTTGTGGTTATGGCGGTCATTTACGTTAAGGAAGTAGTTTGACATGTACTTCGGTAGGTTAAAGCCTACTGAAATGAATTTTTTTTATTTAAACGGGAATAGCAGATCCATTCTATGTGTCATACTTGATCATTTTGCGATATTGCCATATTTTTGCTGAAAGGATTTAGTATAGAACAACGTCGATAAAGTTCGCAACTTTTGGTCTCTGATAAAAAAAAAAACCTTGCCCCTACCGGAAGCAGCGTGACGTTGTCAGTTGTTCACTCCCTCATATTTTCCTATTGTTTTCAACGCAGCTAGAGCGATTCGGACGATTACCCCATTAATTTGAGCGAGGATGAAAGATACGTGGACGAGGAACGTTAGAGTGACGGACTAGAATGCAGTGAAATACATATTTTTTTTCGCTCTGACCGTAACTTAGGTACAAGCTGACTCATTGGATTCCACACTTTCTCCTTTTTCTATTGTGGATCACGGATTTGTATTTTAAACCACCTCGGATACTATATCCTCTTGAAAATGAGTCGAGAACGCGAAATGGACATTCAGTGCCTTTTGTCTCCACGACAATACATCGGCGAAATGCTTTAGCTACGAGCTAACGTGATAGCATCGTGCTTTAACTGCATATAGAAACAAAAAAAATAAACCCCTGACTGGAAGGATAGATAGAAAATCAACAATACTATTAAACCGTGGACATGTAAATACACGGTTAATGCTTTCCAGGCTGGCGAAGGTTAACAATGCTGTGCTAACGACGCCATTGAAGCTAACTTAGCAACTTAGCAACCGGACCGCACAGAGCTATGCTAAAAACATTAGCTCTCCACCTACGCCAGCCAGCCCTCATCTGCTTATCAAAACCCGTGCTCACCTGCGTTCCAGCGATCGGCGGAAGGACGAAGGACTTCACCCGATGCGTTTGGCGGCCCGGAGACGTAGGAAATCAAGGTGAGGTCGGCGGC
This sequence comes from Entelurus aequoreus, assembly GCF_033978785.1. Classification (NCBI taxonomy): domain Eukaryota; kingdom Metazoa; phylum Chordata; class Actinopteri; order Syngnathiformes; family Syngnathidae; genus Entelurus; species Entelurus aequoreus. The sequence goes on along the minus strand of NC_084744.1, from coordinate 13,143,750 downwards.
TAGCGCGTCTGCTCTCCAACAAAGTCCTCCTTGTTGTGTTGCTGTAGTCCGCTGCTAATACACCGATCCCACCTACAACTGTCTTCTTTGCAGCCTTCATTGTTCATTAAACAAATTGCAAAAGATGTCCAGAATAATGTGGAATTATGAAATGAAAACAGAGCTTTTTGTATAGGATTCTACGGGGTACCATAACTTCTGTTAAACTGACTTCGTCACGCACATACGTCATTATACCGCGACGTTTCAGCCGGATATTTCCCGGGAAATTTTAAATGTCACTTTATAAATTAACCCGGCCGTATTGGCATGTGTTGCAATGTTAAGATTTCATCATTGATATATAAACTATCAGACTGCGTGGTCGGTAGTAGTGGGTTTCAGTAGGTCTTTAAGACCTTTGTTAGTTCTGAATCTGGGTTTAACGTGGTTAGTGGAGCTCCCCACTCAAAACAATTGTATCTCAAATTAGCCCTGCCCATTGAAATACATTGAAATCCACTTAATCTGTGCTTGGCCCACCCAAAACATTTCAATTTGAAAATGTAACGTGCTTATTAAAACAGCACTAAGTAACTTTTAGTCTTAGAGACTTAGATTTAGACTTCCTTTTATTGTCATTCAAAATGTAACTTTACAGTACAGATAAGAACGAAATTTTGTTGCAATAGGTCGTTGTAGTGCAGGATAAAAGAGCAATAATGTGCAGATATAAATAAATAGATTACTGTACAGATAAATATATTGCACTTTTGCATATGCATCCACGTTTATGAATGTATGTTATATTGTCTTTATATTCCAGCGAGTTCATCCGTTTTGGGGGGCAATTGAGGGGATTATTATGATGCGCTCATGAGTCTGATGGACTGAGGGTAAGAAGCTGTTACAGAACCTGGAGGTTCTGCTACGGAGGCTGCGGAACCTCTTTGTAGAGTCCAGCTGTGAAAACAGTCCTTGGTGGGGGTGGGAGGACTCTCTGCAGATTTTCTGAGCCCTGGTCAGGCAGCGGCTTTTTGCGATCTCCTGGATAAAAGGGAGAGGAGTCCTGATGAACTTTTCCGCCGTCTTCACCACTCTCTGTAGAGACTTCCAGTCTGAGGTACTGCAGGCTCCAGTCCAGACAGAGATGCAGTTGGTCAGCAGGCTCTCTATAGTGCCTCTGTAGAATGTGCTGAGAATGGGGGGAGGGAGCTGTGCTCTTCTCATCCGACGCAAAAAGTGCATACGCTGCTGAGCTCTTTTTACAAGAGCTCCGGTGTGTAGGGACCAGGTCATATTGTCAGTTATCTGCACCCCCAGGAACTTGGTGCTGCTTACCATCTCCACCGCTCTGCCGTTGACGAAGAGTGGAGTGTGGCTGAACTGGTGCCTCCTGAAGTCGACGATGGTCTCCTTGGTCTTGTCGACGTTCAGGACCAGGTTGTTGGTTCTGCACCAGTCAACCAGGTCATATTGTCAGTTATCTGCACCCCCAGGAACTTGGTGCTTCTTACCATCTCCACCGCTCTGCCGTTGACGAAGAGTGGAGTGTGGCTGAACTGGTGCCTCCTGAAGTCGACGATGGTCTCCTTGGTCTTGTCGACGTTCAGGACCAGGTTGTTGGTTCTGCACCAGTCAACCAGATGTTTCACCTCCCTGTAGTCCATTTCGTTGTTCTCACGGATGAGGCCCACTACTGTTGTTTTGTCCGCATACTTCACAATGTGGTTAGTAGTGGACCTGGCGCAGCAGTCATGGGTCATCAGTGTGAACAGCAGCGGACTCAGGACGCAGCCCTGGGGGGAACCGGTGCTCAGGGAGATGGCAATGGAGGTGTTGTCGCCCACTAACCTTCATTAAATATTTCTATAATTTATGGGATAATGCATCAATTTACAACTAGTTGAATGACACCTTGGTCGTAGCCTGAGGGGATCTGTATCGCTCTCACTGGCACTAAACAACTTTCAGGAAGGTGGGAGGAACCCTGCCACACAAAAAACTACAAATGTGCTGACTTGCTTTACGGCATACGTCACTCCCCCTTTCCCAATTCAAAATATGTAGGTTCCTAATGTGGAAACATCAGTCATACTGAATCATTGTGGTATTATCGTGTCAGTTTGACGCTAGATGCGCTGGTCCTCATGGGAAATGTGGTCTTCCTTCTGGCAAAACAGTACCGCGTTGGTCCACTGGCGCTGCCAAAATCAACCAAAACTGAAAGTTCTTAAGTGGAGCTTTAAATATAAAAAACAAACTTTTAGATAGGAGTAGTTTTTGAAAAGCATTATAATAGAATGTACTACAAACAACTACAGTAGTTTTTTAAATTGATGTAATAACATTGTTCAGCGCTTACTTGGAGAGTAGACTTTTGTAGGTGTCTCCTACGGGCTGCTTCACCCACATGTAACAATAGGAACGAGGAAACTGTTGTTTATGTTGCATACAGACATATTTGAGTGACAGACGGGAGAGGTCAGCGTACCAAAAGTAAATGCTCGATCATCCAGTTTGTTAAGTCAGGACTAGACTGAACAACCTGAAACATGTTAATAAACACAGTATCTGCAACTCAATCAATCAATCAATCAATCAATGTTTATTTATATAGCCCTAAATCACAAGTGTCTCAAAGGGCTGCACAAGCCACAACGACATCCTCGGTACAGAGCCCACATACGGGCAACTACTCAATACGAAACAGATATCAGAAGTAATTTAAGCCTAACTAGTTTGCTGCCTCAAAGGACTGAAGCAGAAATGAAAGCTTTTCAAAAATATATTATATATACTGTATATACTAAAAAAGATTCATTTATAAAGACAAAAAATATTAATCAATGTCATATCAGGCTTTGAAAGGTGATTGCCTAAGCCAGCTGCAATAAAGCATAAAGCACACAAACTGTCGCCATTGTTAGGCTGTGTGATATTTATTTAGCAGCAACAACAAACAGGGAAATGTCAAAAGCCACACCCATCAAGGTATGTAATTATTAAATGTGTTTGGACAGATGACGTTATGTGAGAGATCAATTTAAGCTGCCGTCTGATTGTTGTAAACGTATAAACTCATTAAACAATATTTGAGCAATTAAGGAGTATTAAGGGTTGGATTTTACAATGGGACCATGGAAAAGATGGACAAGTAGTAGGCTACCAACTACTTACAGTGAAAGACATACATTTTTAGGCAGAGTTCGTGGAGCACAAACCATTTAGGAAAAAAAGATCTGATAGGAGGATACATTTTTGTCATAAGGATCATATTTACAGTTGTGCTCATAAGTTTACATACCCTGGGAGAATGTATGATTTCTTGGCCATTCTTCAGAGAATATGAATAATAACACAAAAACCTTTCTTCCACTCATGCTTAATGGTTGTGTGGAGCTATTTATTGGCAAACAACTGTGTTTACACTTTTTAAATCAAAATGACAAAAGAAAGTACCAAAATGACCCTGATCAAAAGTTTACATACCCCAGTGACTTTGATCTGATAACATGCTCAAAAGTTGACACAAACAGGTTTGAATGACTAATCAAGGTTCCAATCCTCACCTGTGACCTGTTTGTTTGTAATTAACGTGTGTGTATAAAAGGTCAGTGAGTTTCTGGGCTTCTGACAGACCATTGCATCTTTCATCCAGTGCTGCACAGATGTTTCTGGATTCTGAGTCATGGGGAAGGCAAAATAATTGTCAAAGGATCTGCGAGAAAAGGTAATTGAACTGCATAAAACAGGAAAGGGGTATAAAAAGATATCCAAGGAATTGAGAATGCCAATCAGCAGTGTTCAAACGCTGATTAAGAAGTGGAAAATGAGGGATTCAGGTAGACCAGCAAAGATTTCAGCCACAACTGCCAGGAAAATTGTCCGAGATGCAAAGAAAAATCCACAAATAACTTCAGCTGAAACCATACATGAGATGCATGGTCGAGTCGCCAGAAGAATGCCATCACTCCAAATTACTTTGTTCCAGAAGTTTTGAGGCTTGTCTCTGTGCTGTTTGGCGTAATGTAAGCGGGATACTTTGTGACATTTGCGCAGAAATGGCTTTCTTCTGGCGACTCGACCATGCAGCACATTTTTCTTCAAGTGCCTCCTTATTGTGCATCTTGAAACAGCCACACCACAATTTTTCAGAGTCCTGTATTTCAGCTGAAGTTATTTGTGGATTTTTCTTTGCATCTCGAACAATTTTCCTGGCAGCTGTGGCTGAAATCTTTGCTGGTCTACCTGAATCCCTCATTTTCCACTTCTTAATCAGCGTTTGAACACTGCTGATTGGCATTCTCAATTCCTACTGTACGCTACTGTACTTGGTATCATTACAGTGGGTGTTAGGTATAGTTACACCAATGCCGTTTGTTTACATTTGATGAGCTACGGTGTGTAGTGACACAAGTTTAGCTATTCCTGGTTCTGCAGGGATGATACTTGTAAGAAACATACTTTTTTTGTCGCCATGGAGGCGAGGATTAGTGATTTAGAAGTAGCTAAAACACTGCCGACTGGGGTTGGACTTTAGCCGCTAGCTAGCTAGCCATGTCTTAAAGCACCTCTTCCGGTGGGTGTATTTATAACTTCACCTTTATCGTTAATTTTTTAAGCCAAAATGCGTCCGTTCTCCCTTTTCTGTCTACACACTGTGTCTGCTTTTAAGTACTCCGTGATTGTGCGCTGCCGAACATGCTCGTCTGCTCGTAAACCAGCAACAACACAACGTTACGATGACAGGGGCGCGAGGGGTTGCGGACCGGTACTTTTCAGATGTGGTATAGTACCGAATATGATTCATTAATATCGTGGTACTATACTAATACCGGTATACCGTACAACCCTATTGTGCACGTGCTCCCTGCGTGTATTGTTGACAGAAAGGGAAAGTAACCGCCGTAAACACCCATCATTTTATTTGGGCTGGTAAAAATATTATTACACAAACTTAGTCATTTTGAGAAATATAGACAGTTTTAAAACCAATATGTCCTGTTAAACCACTAACGGTAAGATAAGATGGTCAAATTTTTGCTTTGAAAATGTAACTGAGCAAGTTGCAAACCTTTAACATTATGACTTTTGTCGTGGCCTGTCATTACTGGCCATGTACTGTCTTGTTTTTGTGGTATTGATTCCTTTGGTTAGTGTTGAGCTCTATGTTTGTTGATTTAGTTTCTGTTTTCAGGGCTCCTTGGTTACGTTTGGTTGCTAGGAGCCCTGATTGTATGCACCTGCTTCTGATTAGCGATCATGAGACCCGCCTTCCTCTAATCGCTAATCAGTGTGCTTTATATGCAAGTGTCACCCGGTAGTTCTCGCTGGTCCATTATGCGTCATCAAGTATCTGTGTTTTGTTGGTTTTTGTTTGTTTCACTATGTTAATCTTCATGCCACGCTAAGCACTTAAGTTGTGTTACATTTCCTTGTGTATCTAAGTAAAGAATCATCTTACCTGCAAGCTGCCTGAAGTCCTCCGCATCATTGGAATCACAAACACCACAACATGCAAGCATACAACAACTTTATTGCTTACAACTTTTCCACGGAACATTACATAGTTATTCCGGTTACATTGTTACTGGTAGTCTTAACTTTACAGATGTATCTCGTAATATTGTGTAATTTTTCCATGAGTTTATTTTCGTAACATTCCGAACTTATTCATGTAACATCAGTGTTTCCCATAAACTGTGGCGGTGGGGGTGTATGGGCGTGGCTATGGGCGTGGTCACCATGACATCATCGAGTAATTTGCATAATTTACTACAATGATTAGATTTTCTCTAAAAAGGCTAAAAAAATGTATACTTACTAATTAATAATAACAGTTTTGTTTTAAACGTCCATCCATCCATCCATCCATCCATCCATCCATCCATCCATCCATCCATTTTATAATATAATTACAACACTTTGTGTACATATTTATATACAGATTTGAACAATAAGTTATTCACTGAAATATATTTATTAATTGTGGTTCTTACAAAAAATATATCTTATAAAATACAAAAGCTAAAATGTCTCTTAAAGCTCTGCCCCTTTAATTAGTGCATACTAAATAATTTAACTTTAGCCTACTACTACAACCATATTATTTACCAGCAACATAAAGTGAAACAAAGGCAGAGGTGTCCTGCCACAGTCAGTAACAAATAAACAGAAAACAGTAGTGGTGGTAGATAGACAGACACAGAGCTTCATCAAACATCTGATCCACTGAACAAAGAGCTCCAAAAATCTTGAACTTTAGACTGCCATCAGTTTTACTCCCTACACTTAACCATGTTTCCTACTGCCTGCAGACTTTGCACCCTTTGTTATATACACATGTTGTAAATACATTTAATAAAGTCAAATACAAATAAGGCAACAAGAGAAGTATCCTACACTTCTCTTTTGTAAAGTAAATCTGAACAGCCGATATGGGCATCTACATCAACTATATGATTTGCCTGAGAAGCTGGAGAGGACAAAAAAATAAATAAATAAAAAATTTTTTTTAAAATATTTGTGGCGGACGTAATTCTTTCGTGGCGGGCCGCCACAAATAAATGAATGTGTGGGAAACCCTGAACAATTCGACTTTATTTTCGTAAAATCACCATGATTTTCTCAATTTTGGGAATGTTTTCAATTGAAAAATAGGAATTCATTCTCATAACATTCTGAATGTGGCAGCCCAGTGCCACAGGGGTTAGTGCATGTGCCTCACAATACGAAGGTCCTGAGTAGTCCTAGGTTCAATCCCGGGCTCGGTATCTTTTTGTGTGGAGTTTGCATGTTCTCCCGTGACTGCGTGGGTTCCCTCCGGGTACTCCGGCTTCCTCCCACCTCCAAAGGTTGATTGGCAACACTAAATTGGCCCTAGTGTGTGAATGTGAGTGTGAATGTTGTCTGTCTATCTGTGTTGGCCCTGTGATGAGGTGGCGACTTGTCCAGGGTGTACTCCGCCTTTCGCCCGAATGCAGCTGAGATAGGCTCCAACACACCCCGCGACCCCGAACGGGACAAGCGGTAGAAAATGGATGGATGGATGGAACATTCTGAATGTATTCTTTTTCTCTTAAAAGTGTGACTTCTTTCTTTTTTCAACCTTTTTCTTTTGCCTTTCATGGAATATTTGATGTAACCTTACAACTATATTTGTTAATGTTACAACTTTGTTCCCATATTATTACAATGTTTTATATTTATTCTTATTATTATGTATTATTGTATCTTTACTTTTTTACAGTGTATAGGGTAAAAAAAACGATATTCTTTTTTTGTAATGTTATACATTTAAACCTTACATTTTTTTCTGTAAAAATTCTGCACTTGTTCTTTAAACTTTTTTATTGTAAATTGTTGACTTTTTCCACAGCATTTTGCTAGTTTGTTCTCTTATGTTATTACCACATTCAATACATACAGTCGCGATCAAACGTTTCCATACACTTGTAAAGAACATAATGTCATGGCTGTCTTGAGTTTCCAATCATTTCTACAACTTGTGATAGAGTGATTGGAGCACATACTTGTTGGTTCGTTTATGAATTTATTATGGGTCTACTGAAAATGTGACCAAATCTGCTGGGTCAAAAGTATACATACAGCAATGTTAACATTTGGTTACATGTCCCTTGGCAAGTTTCACTGCAATAAGGCGCTTTTGGTAGCCATCCACAAGCTTCTGGCAAGCTTCTGGTTGAATTTTTGACCACTCCTCTTGACAAAATTGGTGCAGTTCAGCTAAATTTGTTGCTTTACTGACATGGACTTGTTTCTTCAGCATTGTCCACACGTTTAAGTCAGGACTTTGGGAAGGCCATTCTAAAACCTTAATTCTAGCCTGATTTAGCCATTCCTCTACCACTTTTGACGTGTGTTTGGGGTCATTGTCCTGTTGGAACACCCAACTGCGCCCAAGACCCAACCTCCGGGCTGATGATTTTTTAGGTTGTCCTGAAGAATTTAGAGGTAATTCTCCCTTTTCATTGTCCCATTTACTCTCTATAAAGCACCAGTTCCATTGGCAGCAAAACAGGCCCAGGGCATAATACTACCACCACCATGCTTGACGGTAGGCATGGTGGTGCCTGGGATCAAAGGCCTCACCTTTTCTCTTCAAAACATATTGCTGGGTGTTGTGGCCAAACAGCTAAATTTTTGTTGCATCTGTCCACAGAAGTTTCCTCCAGAAGGTCTTATCTTTGTCCATGTGATGTCAAATGATAATGTCAAGACAGCTGTGACATTATGTTCTTTACAAGTGTATGTAAACTTTTGATCGCGACTGTATATATTATATTTGTGCTGCATAGATTATTGATGAACAAGCAGTATGTGATATAACAGCTTCTAACCTCTTAAAAGCTGCACTTATCATATCGTTCCGGAAGCGGTTAATTGACCAATTTGCTGACACTTTTCCTTCGCTAATAGTTTCAAACTGTGATTAAACATGGACTATCTTTATGTTTTATATGTCTAATGGATCCATCCATTCTGTATGTGTGTGCTAGGCCACAGAAACTGTATAAGCCCACAAGTAGCATATCACGCGTTCAATGAACCATTAGCATTTACTGACTTTTAAGTGATATATGATGCTCTCTTGTCAATTACAGCACACGTGCTGCAGCAAAAAGTAGCTTTATGAAATATTCAAGCGTTAGCGCGCTACTTATCAACTGAAGCGTCTCTCATTGAAGACGGAGACAGCAGCCGAAGCTCTAAAAGTGGGTTAATAAGATCCAGACATGCTCTCTACAGCAACAAGGGCCTCCTTTAAAGTGGCTCCCAAACAAAAACCTTTCATTACTCAGTTCGGAAAGATGCATCTCATTAAACGGAGTATATTAATTGTATTCATCATTTCTGTTGTTAAGTCTTGATGGAGTTTTGCTTTTTTTTTTATTGCAAACAGTGGGAGTTCATTTGATGCCCTGAAGCACTTTAGGGATGCACTCTGTACAAATTGGCATAGCTTTCATTATCAGTACTGATCTACAGCCAAATATTAGTCATCTCACTGCTCTTTCTCTTTTTTAAAGGGAGTTTTTGTCACATAATAAACACATTATTATCTGCTAATATGGATAAACTGCACAAGAGTTTGAGAAACTATGGGAGAGTCGTAGTGTCCTCATGGCTTCCTTCATAAACCAGAAATTAGCCTGCTCGCTAACAAATAAACAAAAATACTTCATTCTGATATTTTTCTATTTTATTCAAGATATTTATTTTCTCTTCTTTATAAAGTTACAATGGAACTGTACCTCCTCCCTAAAACATGATAATGTCCTGGTATTCTACATTATCCTCCATGAACCAGGAAGTAACCTGCTGGCTAAAAAATAATACCGTATTTTCCGGACCATAGGGCACACCGGATTATACGGCGCACTGCCGATGAATGGTCTATTTTTGATCTTTTTTCATATATTAGGCGCACCGGACTATAGGGCGCATTAAAGGAGTCATATTATTATTATTTTTTTCTAAATGGAAAACACTTCCTTGTGGTGTACATAACATGTAATGGTGGTTCTTTGGTCAAAATGTTGCATAGATTATGTTTTACACATCATCTTCAAGCCGCTTTCTGACAGTCGCTTCCGGATGCGCCGTTTTGTGGGCGGTCTTATTTACGTGGCTCACCTTCGACAGCGTCTTTTCCCTGTCATCTTTGTTGTAGCGGTGTAGCGTGCAAGGACAGGTGTGGAAGAAGTGTCAAAAGATGGAGCTAACTGTTTTAATGACATTCAGACTTTACTTAAATCAATAACGGAGCAGCATCTCCTCATCCGGAAACAACAACACAGGAAATGTGTCCCGTGAAAAACCGTTCGACCGGAACTCTAATAACTAAAGTTCCTTGGGTGAATAATATAACTCACTATACCGGTATGTTTTAGCGCTTTCTTGGCGAGTTTACTGGCAGATATAAGTAAGAACTTTACACTACTTTATATTCAAAATGACAATAGTGGAGGATGAATGTCACATAACAAGAAGATAGAGAAAAATAAGAAGCTTATCCACTACGGCGCCGGAGCGGACGCGCACAATTTTTCAGGATTTATACAGATCCCAAATACAGATCAGCAGGTACCATTTATTTTGCATAATATTGCGAAACAAAACGCCAGATAATATGTCTCACCTTATACACACACCATAATAATACTCGTATGTTTAATGCGCCGACAATCCTTCAAGCGGTGCAGCTTCATAGTTTACCAAAGTCGTACTAAAACTTTTTGATAGATTTTTGAGCGCTGTGTGTAATGTTCTATATTTTCAATGGAACATATAAAATGTCGGTGTTGTTTACTTGAGACATATTGCCATCATAGTGCAGCCTACACGTATCTCTTATGTTTGACTGCCATCTACTGGTCACACTTATCATCAGTAGCTAAGTGTGTCACCGATGTATTGTCGTGGAGATAAAAGTCACTTTAAATGTCCATTTCGCGTGCTCGACTCTCATTTTCAGGAGGATATAGTATCCGAGGTGGTTTAAAATACAAATCTGTGATCCACAATAGAAAAAGGAGAGAGTGTGGAATCCAATGAGCCAGCTTGTACCTAAGTTACGGTCAGAGCGAAAAAAGATACGTCCATCACTGCCTCTCTAGTCCTTCACTGTAACGTTCCTCATCTACGAATCTTTCATCCTCGCTCAAATTAATGGAGTAATCGTCGCTTTGTCGCTCCGAATCTCTCGCTCCATTGTAAACAACGGGGAATTGTGAGGAATACTAGCTCCTGTGACGTCACGCTACTTCCGGTACAGGCAAGGCTTTTTTAATCAGCGAGCAAAAGTTGCGAACTTTATCGTCGATTTTCTCTACTAAATCCTTTCAGCAAAAATATGGCAATATCGTGAAATGATCAAGGATGACACATAGAATGGATCTGCTATTCCCGTTTAAATAAAAAAAATTCATTTCAGTAGGCCTTTAATGTACACCATTTAGGCACAGGGGTTAGTGCATGTGCCTCACAATAAGTAGGTTCTGGGTTCGATCCCCGGTCTCGGGGTCTTTCTGTGTGGAGTTTGCATGTTCTCCTCGTGACTGCGTGGGTTCCCTCCGGGTACTCCGGCTTCCTCCCACCTCCAAATGTTGATTGGCAACACTAAAGTGGCCCTAGTGTGTGAATGTGAGTGTGAATGTTGTCTGTCTATCTGGGTCGGCCCTGCCATGAGGTGGTGACTTGTCCAGGGTGTACCCTGCCTTTCGCCCGAATGCAGCTGAGATAGGCTCCAGCACCCCCCGCGACCCTGAGAGGGACAAGCGGGAGAAAATGGATGGATGGATGTTAACTATTTAATTTCTACCTCAAATGTGAATAAAATTAGCTAAATCTAGGCTAAATGTGAGAAAAGTGAGATCAACATTCAAAATATATCAGCTTCAAAAGTCTAAATTAGTTTTTACATTTGGCACCACCATACCTATGATATAAAACGGTACAGGCCCATTGTCTTACATCCTCCATGAACCGGGAAGCTAACAAATAGGCCAAGAAAAGCTATTTTTTCAGCTTTTTTTGTCCATAGTCAAGTAAGGCCCCGTTTACACTAAGGTTATCCAGGGTAAATCACACCTAAACTTATCTATGTCCACACACAACAATGCCACCGTTTAAGACCCCCGCCCACCTCCGTCCGCTGGTGCAACGCGACCTAGTACGCATTCGCAAAAAATGCGCACACCATAGTCACCTCCAGTGTTGCTTTGTGTGCAAGTTCTTAAATTTAACTTATTTAAACAATATCCAGACTAGTGGTATTTCAATTAACTGGAATCCAGTGTGCTGTGGGGCCCTATTGTAGTGAATCACACCTGAGACATCATACATTTATCAAATATTTATTAGACACGTAAACAATGTGATAAAGAACATTTAACATTAATCCAGGGATCTAGATATCTGGTCAGGTCACTCCCTCTTTTGCCTTCACCTTCATTGTCCATTAGTTTTTGGTGACTTTACATACTCTGGACCTAGACGTTGAGTCGGCGACATACATGGCGGACAATAACTGATACGGTCTGCTTTGCTAGTCCAAATGCATTCGCTGTTTTTCTCGACGGCCAGGTAATACAAAGCACACGCTACCTTTTTTATCACATCCACGGGAGCTCGCATTCTCGTTGTCTCTCCTTCGACAAATGGACAAAGATTTTCGCTAAGTAGAATCACAGCTGACCCGGCCAGACACTCGAAAGTTCTCTTGCCGTCTGAGTGTTGTATCCCAAATAGCTGCAATCGCTTTCTCTTAAGGTATTCATTTGTGATTTTCACAAGTGTCTGTACATGTAGAAGAAGGAAAAACACGGGCATGTCTGGATGACTCACCTTCATATTTCCAGTGGTTAGCTCCGAGTTACGAAACTGCTTCATTATGAAGCTGGCTGTAGCTCGTTCTTTCTGACGTCACTTCCTGTGTGGGCGCGGTCTTTCTGGCGTCACTTCCTCTCCAAGCTCAGTTTGTAAACGATCAATGAGTCCATACAAAGCTAAGGCCCGGAGAATCAAGAAATACACGGCGCACTTAGCCGTGTAAAAATTTGTCCGAGGAGGGGGACCTTAAACGCTGGTTTAGTGTGGCTGAAACGGGGCTTAGGCTAAATAATTATTCGTTTAAGGGGTTAAACGACTTAGTGTAGACTTAGTGGCCTAAGTGACATCTGTATTGTTGTAGCAGTTCAACCAAAGTGGGTTGTTTACTACATAAAAAAGTGTTTTTTCTGACATTTTCCGCAAT